>NC_060954.1:57215162-57235471 GCF_022045245.1 Lucilia cuprina
ATAGATCAAACCTTAATAAATTTGTACAGCTTTTCTTATTTATTTACATTTTTATGTAAAAGATGCCGACTACTGGGTGATGCCGACATTAGGTGCATTTACCCTAGTAATTTCAATTTTATTGTATATCTATTTGTAAAAATTGACTAATGGCAATATTTCAATTTAGAATTTAGATTGTAAATGAAATTTTTCCAATGTAAACAACATTCTATTTACCGCAATGAGTTTTTTTTACACCATTTCTTGGTGAGTTTAAATACCCAGCAGTTCGACGGGACAGTCCCGAACTGACCACTTAAGCTACCTCTTGTGGTGGCGCCTAGCCACCTGACTACCCAGGTGACCGACCATTTTAACATGGGCTTGTCCTACGAGGAAGTCAATCGTCACTCTACACCCCACAAAGAGACAGTAAAGAGACGATTGCCTCTGCTCTCGCTTTCAAAGGGGACACTAAAGTGACGACTGTCTTCATTCTCGATTACAAAGAGTTTATTTGTGACGAAAGACCAAAAACATACGAATTGGAGTCAGCCAGGTGGAAAGATATTAATGGAACTAAAATTTAAAAATTTTAAGTGTCTACTCTCCAGAATACTATGGGACAATAATGTGACGATTGAAAACCAAAAGTTATAAATTTGAGTCAACCAGATGATGGCATATTAGTAGAAAGTAATAATCATTTCTCCAAAAGATGGGTAAAATAACTACTTTCGGAAGTACAACAAAAAAAAAACAACTTTTAAGAGTATAATCTCTAGGTTACTTGAGGACAGTAAAGAGACGACTGTCTCCGCTCCCGCATACAAAGGGGACACTAAAGTGACGACTGTCTTCATTCTCGATTACAAAGGGTACATTCGTGACAAATGACCCAAAACATACGAATTACGATCATCCAGGTGGTTAACAATTAGTGGAAATTACTGTCATTTTCGTATGCATTGACTCTTTGTCGAACTACTGGGTAGTAGAAGTATTTGCCTATGTGTGTAAACTATTCAGCTTAGTAGTGTTTGGTCTAGGCTTCAGAATGGTCTATTCACTCTCTACATTAATCTAAAGACCAATTAGTTAAAATTCGTAATTAAGAACAAATGTGTTTTCCGCTGTCAAAATACACTGAAAAATGTGCAATATTACTGACTTTGCCATCCCTGAATACTACTATAACTACATTACACATTTAATCAAAGAAAATATTTGCATTTTGAAGTTATTAATTAACAGTTAAATTATTTAGATTTATTTTCAATTATTAATTTTTTTTAATTTATTTGTTAATAAATACCTTGGTGGCACAAATTGTTGTGTATAAATATCAACCGGCATTTTAAAGGAAATTCAAATATAAACTTGAAACTCAGTTCACAATTATTTTCACAAAAGTTTGGGTTTGAAACAATTTCTAAAACACTTGAAAATTTTCTTTTCTTTTTTTGCTATAAATGTTTTTAACTTTAAATTTAAACAGTTTTATAATGTTTAATATATTTTTTTTGCAATTTTCTTTAAAGAGAGAGTTTTTCTTTTTTACAATGTTATTTTTGTTTTAACTTGTTTGTTATTGTTTTGCTCTTAGGAGTTTTTTTCTGTAATTTTAGCTTTAATAGTTGTGGAACGACTAAACTTTTATGGTCTTGATCGGCATTATTATATTGGATTCTTAACAAACAATATCTATGTATGTATATATGTATGTATGTAGCTGTGTATGAATAATATTTACGTTTGAGTTAACACTCACTCACTCACTCAAAAACCGCAAAAAAAACGAGTATTTATTTAATTTGTTGTTATTTTGTTTACGCATACATATTTATTTACCTACAAACGTGTATCCACAAGGTTGCTTTGAGTTTGATTTGAGTGAAATTTTGTTGACCGTATGATCGTGAAAATAAAAAAACTAAGTAAACAACATGATTTGTTGTAAACATGTGTGTTTTTTAAAAAAAGTTTATTTTTTCTCCAATATTTTTCCAAAACATATAACGACATTATGCACTCACAGTAAAATCTTAGTTAAAATTAAATGTTAACAATGGAAATCATTGTTTGCAATTTGCAAATTATTATAAATAATTTTGTCAGAAAATGCGAAATTGTGTTTATTTATGTATAAGTAAGAATCTATTAGAATTAATAAATGTTATTTAAATGTGTTTCAACTTAAAATTTTGAAGTAGACGCGGCATGTTGTTTACTTGTTCTAATATTTAGACTACGTGCATTAAAACATAAACATTTTTCCAAACTGAACAAATTTCTTTTTAGATCTTTCAGTTTGACCTTTAAGGGGGCGTAATTGCCTGTCCCACATACATAAATAGTGAAAATTTGTCAATATTGCCAGAAACTATTTGAATCTTGACTACCAGGCGTGGGGATGCCAATTATAATTTTCCATTGAAATTGATAGATAGACAGATAGATAGATAGATAGATAGATAGATAGATAGATAGATAGATAGATAGATAGATAGATAGACAGAAAGAGAAATAGATAGATAGATAGGTAGATAGATAGATAGATAGATAGATAGATAGATAGATAGATAGATAGATATATAGATAGATAGATATATAGATATATGGATGGATAGATAGATATATAGATGGATAGATAGATAGATAGATAGATAGATAGATAGATAGATAGATAGATAGATAGATGGATAGATAGATAGATAGATAGATAGATAGATAGATAGATAGATAGATAGATAGGTCTTTTTCAGTACTTCCTTGGAGTAAATTCTACTTCTTTTTCATTCCTTTGGAAGTTCTGTTTTTGCTGGGTAATGTTACTAACTCAAATAAACAGGATATAAATAGAAAAACTAATTAGAAAAACAAAACAGTCGTTATGAAAAATTTCCAATGCATATTCGAATGTAAAATTTTACCATGTAAATATAAAAACAATTAATAAATATTTAACTAAATAATTAAATAATAAAACAGTTGTTTACTACAAAATTATTAAAAAGTTTTGTAAATATTATTGACTAGTAGTTTTATACCATCAAACACGTGTCTCTACTTTAACAATCAAATAAACAAACTCGTTTATAACTTTAGATTTGAATTGTGTTTTTAAAAAAAGTTAATAATAAACCAAAAAAAAAAAATTTTAAACAGAAGTTGTTTACTCTGTTTTTGAGTTTAAGAAGAATGTCGTGTTTACGATTATATATAATTTTATTGTGATGTTTTTGCTAAAAAAGAATATGCAAAAAAAATGAGTAAACATCTATAAAATTTTAAAAATATATACACGCTTATTGAATTTTAAAATTATGTCAAATCATTCAAATACAGAAATAATTTACCATTTCAAATAAAAATAAACATTCTGTATGTACGTAAGTACATATGTACCTATGTATATAGTACATATGTATTGTATGATGATGTATTTTCAGACAATTAAAATTTAATGTTTTTCGAAAATACATACACACCAGGGATGGCAATTTTGCGTGGGAAATATTCGACTTTCTTTGTTATGAGTTCTTTGAAATAATAAGACTAATCTATTGTCAAGACTATACACTGAACTATAGTCAAGATTATAGACTTTCCATAGACTTGACTGTATACTAATCTATAGATTATAGACTGATCTATAGTCTTGACTATAGATACCATATACTGATCCAAAGTCAAGACTATTTTCA
The DNA here is from genome assembly GCF_022045245.1 of Lucilia cuprina. NCBI lineage: Eukaryota > Metazoa > Arthropoda > Insecta > Diptera > Calliphoridae > Lucilia > Lucilia cuprina. The sequence continues at coordinate 57,218,852 of NC_060954.1, forward strand.
ACATTGATATAGTAAGATTAATCTATTGTTAAGCCTATACACTGAACTATAGCCAAGACTGTAAAGTTTTCGATCTATAGTCAAGATTATAGAGTGTTCCATAGACTTGACTGTAGACTAATCTATAGACTTGACTTTATACTGATCTTTAATATTGTCTATAGACTGATCTATAGTTTTGATTATATACTGATCTTTAGTCTTAACTATAGATACTATATACTGATCCAAAGTCAAGACTATTTTCAACATTGATATAGTAAGATTAATCTATTGTTAAGACTATACACTGAACTATAGCCAAGTCTGTAAAGTTTTCAATCTATAGTCAAGATTATAGATTGTTCCATAGACTTGACTGTAGACTAATGCATAGACTTGACTATATACTGATCTTTAGTATTGTCTATAGACTGATCTATAGTTTTGATTATATACTAATCTTAAATCTTGATTATAGACTGATCTTTAGTCTTGACTATAGATACTATATACTGATCTATAGTCAAGACTATTTGCATCATTTCATTGGATCCGCTGTAAAGTTTCTTTAGTTATTCGTGTACCATTTAATAATAAACATTTAGAACCTACTTTATAACTAACAAATTAATAAACTTTCCATCTCCGATCTATATCTAATAGTGATCGTATCTGCGTGTGTTTATGTGTTTACAAAATAAACAAAAACCCAGCCCCTCACGCCCAATTTGGTCCATAATTAAGTATAGGTCACGTACTAAACTAAAATGACGACAACCACACGCCAACAAAATACATACATTTCAATTTAAGCTCAAACATTTAAACATTTTATAACAAAAAAAATAATAATCCGGATTCAAAAAAAGGCCGGCGTCTTTTAAAGAATATACTCGAATTGAGTAAAGCGAAAATCGAAAAAAAAAATATTTAAAACAATTATTGTTTACCCAGAAAATTATATATAATTTTTTTAAATTTTTCCTTAAGAACAATGAAAATTTTCATTTAAATAAACAAGCAAAGAGAAATTGTTTTGGGTTAAAAAAAAGATAATTAAATTCACTTGTAGAACAAAAGAAAAAAATTGAATTAAAATAAACAATAACAACAAAAAAAAACTTAACACAGCTAACAAATGGAAAAAAAGAAGAAGAGGAAAAAACATTGTTTTACTGCTGTGTAGTTATTGTTGTTCTGCTGGTTGGTCGCTAGCTGTTCAGGCAATCTATACGTGATCGTCACGCAGTTGTGTAGTGATCAACAGAGAGTTTTTACCAACAACCAACAATCCACTTTCTGTCTATGGTGCTATGGTAGTTTCACTCTGCCTTTGCCAGTCCAGTCTGTAGTATATCTACTCATCGTTATTTTTTGTTTGTTTGTTTGTTTGTTTTCTCCCCTTTATCCAATTTACATTTGTATATGAAGGAGATACACTCATTCATACTCATCTACATACATATGTACATAAAAGTCAAACATACGATATTTGTTTACAACTCAGCTGACAGAATGCATAACAAACAAAAATACGAAAAGAAAAATGCAAAATATCTGCATTTATGTTAGTATGTATGTGTGAATGATCTCCAAAATTGGCAATCGACCATGACTAATAACTATAGGCTAAATATTTGTAAACTGCACAAATGCATTTTCTATATATTTGCAAACTTTTATATATGAATATATGTCTGTATGTATATTTCAATTTTAAATAAATAAACCAGTTTTTTTTGCGTTTAAAATACGCATTTTATTAGTTTGTTTTGAAAATATACATACATATTCTACAACAACAATCTTTCTCAATCTCTTTGTTATATGAATGAGTGTATTTTTTCTGATTGTGTGGTTTCGATAATATCAAACTTATTTACAATTTGAGCTGTACTCCACTAGTAATAGACTCTCAGACTAGTACTTAACATAAAATACAGCCAAAGAAAAATTAATGTTAAAATTTGCAACAGTTGTTTATATCGCTATTGTTGGCATAATTTTAAAACGGTATTAAACTTTTGTTGAATAATCATGTAGGTATTTGTTTACAGTTTCTTTGTTTGAAAATGAAATCAGAATTTTAGCATGACGGCTTTTTTTAACAGTAACTTAATTATAAATTAATTTATTAAAATATTATCTTGACCTGCGCTACTGCCAAATTCTAGTTTTTAGTTCTTTAAAACTTTATCTGAATCCAATAATGCACTCAATATCTATAGTCAAGACTATAGATATTGATTATAGTCAAGACTATAGATTGTTATATAGTTAAGACTATAGATTGGTATGTAGTTAAGACTATAGATTGGTATGTAGTTAAGACTATAGACTGATCAGTAGTCAAGACTAAAAACTGATCAATAGTCAAGACTATAGACCGATCTATAGTGAAGACTATATACTGATCTATAGTCAAGAATATAGACTGATCTATAGTCAAGACTATAAAACTGATCTATAGTCAAGACTATAGACTGATCTATAGTCAAGACTATAGACTGATCTATAGTCAAGACTATAGACTGATCTATAGTCAAGACTATAGACTGATCTATAGTCAAGACTATAGACTGATCTATAGTCAAGACTATAGACTGATCTATAGTCAAGACTATAGACTGATCTATAGTCAAGACTATAGACTGATCTATAGTCAAGACTATAGACTGATCTATAGTCAAGACTATAGACTAATCTATAGTCAAGACTATAGACTGATCTATAGTCAAGACTATAGACTGATCTATAGTCAAGACTATAGACTGATCTATAGTCAAGACTATAGATTGATCTATTGTTCAAGACTATAGATTTTTATGTAGTTAAGACTATAGATTGATCTATTGTTCAAGATTATAGTCTGTTCTATATTTAAGACTATAGAATGATCTTTTACAAATATACAGACTCTGATCTATAGTCATAGATCAATTTCGAAAATGGAAAACAGAATGGTATTTTTCTCATGTTCAAGTTAACAATCAATCATTTTAAGTAATATAAACAAAAGATAATTGTTTAATTCTTAATTGTTTATTAAGTTTAAACAAATGTATGCAATAAATAATTAGCAAAACATAAACCTTTAAGAATTATTTAATTGCCAACCTTATCCACAGACTTAAAAACAATTTCAATTTATATTCCATTAACATGTTCAATTGTTCTTTATATTTTGCAATTGTTTTTGTTTTTTTTTTGTTACTTAAAGACTTCAATTATTCTTTTTTATTTATAAAAAAACAACACAATTTAATAAATTTTTATGGCCCTGTCCCATATGTTGTCAATTAAAATGAATAAAATCAATAAATATAATTGAGAAATATGTGCAAAGCAAAAAAAAAAAAGCTAAAACTTAAATGATGAATAACCATTTAATACGTAAAACCATTTAGCAATATTCATTACAGTCCTACCAGTATTTATTACCTTTTTCTATTCTTATTATTGTCCAGAATCATTAGAGCAAACTATGCTGAAAAACACAGTAAAAACTAAATAAAGAGAACTTAACGTAGACAAGTGTTTCAGTATTATTATGTTTCTATTATAACAATTTTACTGTAAATTTTAATTATTATAGTGGATTTCTTTCTAAACTTGTTGAAAACTACAATAATTATCATTATCATTAATATTTATTATTTATTTGTTACTAAATCTAATTGCTTTGCTGTTGCAAGTTCATGTGTTGTAATAACTGAATAAAAACAACAATAATTTTAGCTAAATGCAAAAATTTAATTACTTAGACTAACTTGGCAACAAACAATGTCATAATAATATTTTATATTATAATTGGAAAACTACATTTCAATAATTTTCTATTTTAAGTAAAAGTATGCAAATTGCACAATGTCGTTAAAACCGGTATATTTTAAATTCAAATTTGTATTTTTTTTATTATTTGAAATTGGAAATTTACATAAATTACAATAAAAATGTAATGTACACGTTTTTAGGTTAATATAATCAGTCTATAGTTTTAGATTTATAAATGAGTATTTAGTCTTGAATACAGGTTAGTATTTAGTCTTGACTATAGATCAGTCTATAATCTTTACTATAGATCAGTCTATAGTCTTGACTATGGATCATTCTATGTCCTGACTATAGTTTAGTCTACAGTCTTGATTATAGATCAGATCGGTCTTAACTATAGTTCACTCTATAGTCATGACTATAGTTTATTCTATAGTCTTGACTATAGTTTATTCTATAGTCTTGACTATGGTTTATTCTATAGCCTTGACTATAGTTTATTCTATAGTCTTAACTATAGCTTATTTTATCGTCTTGACTATAGTTTAGTCTATTATCTAGATTATACTCCATATATTGTCCATGTATTGAATACAGATCTGTTTATGGCCTTGACTATAAATCAGTCTATAGTTTTGACAATAGATCAGCCTATAGTCTAGACTATATATCAGTCTATACTCTTGACTATAGATCAGTCTATAGTCTTGAATATAGATCAGTCTATAGTCTTGACTATAGATCAGTCTATAGTCTTGACTATAGATCATCTATAGTCTTGACTGTAGATCAGTCTATAGTCTTCACTATAGATCAGTCTATAGTCTTGACTATAGATCAGTCTATAGTCTTGACTGTAGATCAGTCTATAGTCTTCACTATAGATCAGTCTATAGTCTTGACTATAGATCTGTCTATAGTCTTGACTATAGATCAGTCTATAGTCTTGACTATAGATCAGTCTATAGTCTTGACTATAGATCAGTCTATAGTCTTGACTATAGATCAGTCTATAGTCTTGACTATAGATCAGTCTATAGTCTTGACTATAGATCAGTCTATAGTCTTGACTATAGATCAGTCTATAGTCTTGACTATAGATCAGTCTATAGTCTTGACTATAGATCAGTCTATAGTCTTGACGATAGATTAGTCTATACTCTTGCCTATAGATCAGTCTATAGTCTTGACTATAGATCAGTCTATAGTCTTGACTATAGATGAGTCCATAGTCTTGACTATAGATGAGTCTATAGTCTTGACTATAGATGAGTCTATAGTCTTGACTATAGATCAGTCTATAGTCTTGACCATAGATCAGTCTATAGTCTTGACTATAGATCAGTCTATAGTCTTGACTATAGATCACACTACAGTCTTGACTATAGATCAGTCTATAGTCTTGACTATAGATCACACTACAGTCTTGACTATAGATCACACTACAGTCTTGACTATAGATCAGTCTATAGTCTTGACAATAGATCAGTCTGTAGTCTTGTCTTAAGATCAGTCTATAGTCTTGACTATATATCAGTCTATAGTCTTGACTTTTGATCAGTCTATTATTTTGACTATAGATCAGTCTATAGTCTTGTCTTAAGATCAGTCTATAGTCATGGCAATAGTTAAGTTAATAGTCTTACGTATAGTTTAATCAATATTCTGGACTATAGATTAGTTAATCAGTCTCGATATATATAAGATCTATAGTTTAGTCTATAATTTTGGCAATTGATCAGTCTTTATTATAGAATAATCTATAGGATAGACTAGAACAGACTGTAGAATAGTCTATACTACATTGTATTTAAAATAATCTTTTATTTTTATTAAAAAAAAAAACATTTAAATAAGATTTTGGCAATTAAATTTGAAATCTATAGATGTCCGAAATATTTTGAACAATATTAAACTGACCTCAATATTAATTACAATTTTAAAATATGTATAGATTTTCTCTGGCTGTTGCCAAAATTGGTCTTTTTTTTAGATTTTATGCGTTCTTTTTTTTGCAGTTTATATTTTTCTAATAATTTTAAAAAAAAGATGAATGTGCGATGCTTATGTCAATAGTCTTTATGTATTAACGTCAAATTATTCTAGTCTAGTGAGTAAAATAGATTACAGTGGGAACTTGTTAAGTGAATCTAACAAGGAGTATCTGTATACTTAACAAATAGGGGAAATTTGTCTATAGAGGGCGTTTTAGAATTTAGGAAAAATGTCAGATTTGTTTGATATTATTTGAAAATCGGTGTCTTGTTGACATATAATTTTCAAAATCACTTTAGTTTTTCACCATTTCGTAAGCTACTTTCTACCAGAGCATTTTTTAAATGTAAATTAAAATGTAAAACTTTCAATATTTCAATTTTACTAATATTTTTGTTTTTATATAATTATTTTATTGCAAACTTATTTCTTTTACTGTTGCCAAGTTCTGTTCTGTTATTCACACTTCAAAATTAATTTTGAAAATATTTATTGATAAATTCATTTTAAAGGTAAATTTTACAAACAAAACACTCAATAGTTGTAAATACTTATGTAGTTTAACTAAATTACAATAATTAAATTTTATTTTGCAAACACTTACGGTTCCATTATTATTGATTTGTGTTTTTTTTTTTATTTTGTTGTTATTTGGCAAAAATTTTCAAAAATATAATGATGTCAAATGGTTATTTTAAGGAAAAATGATTTATGGAAACAAATATTATTTTCTTATTTCTGTTGCACACACAATAATTTTCTTCTTTAATTTTTCACGTTAATTCACTTGGAATATTCAAGAGAAAATAACTACTCGATTTGTTTAATTTGTGTATTTTTTCGAAAAAATATAAAAATTTTTATATTCATATTCCAATGTATGTATCGACAGACAGACAGACAGACAGACAGACATTTTAAATGAACGATGTACTTATGTATCAATGTGTTGTATCTTTTAGTCGAACGGACAGACGGTACATAGATACATACATCCATATGTATGAATAAATGAATGGATGGATGGATGTATATTTGTGTTTGGATATAAAATACACTAACAAAAATAATAATAAATAATAAATAAAAAAGTGTGGTCAGTAGAGCTACAATATGGATGAATGTGGTGGATGGAGTAAAGTAAATATAATTACGTTTTACTAAATTTAAATAAAAAAAAATCATAAATTTATCCATTGTTTTGTTTCCCATACAAAATTCTACATAAATTTGCATTTTGTCACCGCATGTTTAATAATTCCTTGTTAAACAATAACAAAAACTTTTTTCTTCTCAAAATTGCATATGTAGTATTTGTCTAAGGTTGTTTTTGTTTTTATTCTCATACCGAATATAACGTACAATGACCTCATTCAATTTATTTAAATCGATTTTGTTAGAAAACTATAAACAATTAATAAATATTGCGTCTAAAAATGTCTAAAGAAATGAAAACTAAAAAGCAAATTGCAATAAGCAAACTGAAAAGAAAAGTCTTGACTAAGAAATAGTCTATAGTCTTGACTATATAATAGTCTATAGTCTTGACTATAGAATAGTCTATAGTCTTGACTATAAAATAGTCTATAGTCTTGACTTTAGAATAGTCTATAGTCTTGACTTTAGAATAGTCTATAGTATTGACTATAGAATAGTCTATAGTCTTGTCTATAGAATAATCTATATTCTTGACTATAGAATTAGTCTATAGTCTTGAATATAGAAAAGTCTGTAGTCTTGAATATAGAATAGTCTATAGTCTATATAATAGTCTATAGTCTTGACTATAGAATAGTCTATAGTCTTGATTATAGAATAGTCTATAGTCTTGACTATAGAATAGTCTATAGCTTTGACTATAGACTAGTCCACAGTCTTGACTATAGACTAGTCTACAGTCTTGACTATAGAATAGTCTATAGTCCTGACTATAGAATAGTCTATAGTCTTGACTATAGAATAGTCTATAGTCTTGACTATAGAATAGTCTATAGTCTTGACTATAGAATAGTCTATAGTCTTGACTATAGAATAGTCTATAGTCTTGACTATAGAATAGTCTATAGTCTTGACTATAGAATAGTCTATAGTCTTGACTATAGAATAGTGTATAGTCTTGACTATAGAATAGTCTATAGTCTTGTCTATAGAATAGTCTACAGTCTTGACTATAAAATAGTCTTTAGTCTTGACTATAAAATATATAAAGAATAGTCTATAGTCTTGACTATGGAATAGTCTATAGAATACTCTATAGTCTTGACTATAGAATAGTATATACTCTTATCTATAGAATAGTCTATAGTCTTAACTAAAGAATAGGCTATAGTCTTGACTATAGAATAATCTATAGTCTTGACTAAAGAATAGTCTAAAGTCTTGACTATAGAATAGTCTAAAGTCTTGACAATAGAATAGTCTATAGTCTTGACTATAGAATAGTCTATAGTCTTGACTATAGAATAGTCTATAGTCTTGACTATAGAATAGTCTATAGTCTTGACTATAAAATAGTCTATAGTCTTGGCTATAAAATAGTCTATAGTCTTGACTATGGAATATTCTATAGTCTTGACTATGGAATAGTCTATAGAATTCTCTATAGTCTTGACTATAGAATAGTATATACTCTTGTCTATAGAATAGTCTATAGTCTTGTCTATAGTTTTGACCATAAAATAGTCTATAGTCCTGACTATGGAATAGTCTATAGTCTTGACTATAGAATAGTCTAAAGTCTTGACTATGGAATATTCTATAGTTTTGACTATAGAATGGTCTACAGTCTTGTCTATAGAAATAGTCTATAGTCTTGAATATAGAATAGTCTGTAGTCTTGATTATAAAATAGTCTATAGTCTTGACTAATAAAATAGAATAGAGAATAGATGAGTCTATAATCGTGACTATAGAATAGTCTATAGTCTTGACTATAGAATAGTCTATAGTCATAAATATGGAATAGTTTACAATCTTGACTATAGAATAGTCTAAAGTTTTAACTATAGAATAGTCTATAGTATCGACTATAGAATAGTCTGTAGTCTGGAATATAGAATAGTCTATAGTCTTGACTATAGAATAGTATATATTCTTGACAATGGAATAGTCTATAGTCTTGAATAATGAATAGTCTATAGCCTTGACTATAGAATAGTCTATAGTCTTAACTATAGAATAGTCTATAGTCTTGACTATAGAATAGTCTATAGTCTTGACTATAGAATAGTCTATAGTCTTGACTATAGAATAGTCCATAGTCTTGACTATAGAACAGTCTATATTCTTGACTATAGAACAGTCTATAGTCTTGATTATAGAACAATCTATAGTATTGACTATAGAATAGTCCATAGTCTTGACTATAGAACAGTCTATATTCTTGACTATAGAACAGTCTATAGTCTTGACTATAGAACAATCTATAGTCTTGACTATAGAACACTCTATAGTCTTGACTATAGAACAGTCTATAGTTTTGACTATGGAAGACTCTATAGTCATAACTATGGAATAGTTTACAGTCTTGACTATAGAATAGTCTGTAGTCTTGAATATAGAATTGACTAGTATTGACTATAGAATAGTATATATTCTTGAATAAGGAATAGTCTATAGTCTTGACTATATAATAGTAAAGAATAGTATATAGTCTTGACTATAGAATAGTAAAGAATAGTATATAGTCTTGACTATAGAATAGTCTAAGTCTTGACTATAGAATAGTCTATAGTTATTACTATAGAATAGTCTATAGTCTAGAATTGAATATATATTATAGACTGCAACAATAAAATAGTAATAAAATATATTTGAAATTTCTTCTGATGGCTCTAAATAACATTATCTCGCCCAAAAACCCGGTAGGCTAAGACAGTTAAAAAATTTTAAATTAAAGAACATTTTAACATTATTTGCATTATAAAATTCTAGTCAGATAAATTACCAACCATTTCATTATCTTCAATTGATTTTAAAATGTTTATTTAAATAATGACATATTTAAATATTAGAATGTCCTACTACTACTATCAAATTTCTGTAAATATTGTATATATTCCTTTTTTTAAACTACGCATATTTATTAATTACAAGAGTTTTGTTAAACAAAAGCCACTCCCTAAATTCGTCTTTCTCTATAAAAGAAGAAACTATAACGAAAATATAAAAAATTATCGAGTTTTATTATATTGTTATTAATATTTAACATGAACCAAATATACTTAAATGGTTTGTTCTTAATATAAATATCAACAGAAAGAAAACACTAGCAACAGTGTGACCTAGAATAAATAATACAATATTTTTTTTGTATACTATTAAGAAAAGGGGGGGAGACGATAAAAAAAGTAAATAACCTTTGATTAGCTAGTTACCTTTCCTTAGAGACAACTGATTAATTCTCCTGTGAGTTAATTTGAATTTGTTATTCATAAGTAATTTATAATTTTATATCAAATTTAAATAGTTAATAAAATATACATAACATTGATATAACTTTTTACGTTATTTGCGATTTGTTTATTGACTTTTGATTCTTAAAAATGTTATTATAAGATAGAATAGATATCGGCTTATTGTTGGTCATACTAAGATCCTCTTGATTAACTTTCATCAAACTCATTATCATTAATATCAAGAAATCATGTTATACAAGTTTCTGGGATTATTTTTCCATAATCGATCTATGCTTTTATGACTTTATATCGGTTTTGGGTCGGCCTTGAAGACCTATATATTCATATTTGTTTTCATTTACCTTTAAAATGTTTGACGTTTTTTTCTTATTTTCTTTCAAAAGAAAACACTTGACATAAACTATTTTGTGAGATAATTTTCAATGTGAATGGTGTTAAATGTGTCCAGCTGCATGATATTCATTTTGAATTATTGCCAAAAACGTGTTACTTATACATTCGTACATAAACCATATTCTGAAAACATAAAAATCATACTTTCTATGAAAGTGTCTTTTTGTTATATATCATCTAGTCAGAGGAAAATTTATAAAATTTCCCAGAAAATTTACAAAAAACTTGCATGAGAAATAATCAGTGTTACTAAATTTTTCACCAGAAAACGTCATATTTAGTCTAATCCAAAAGCCGCCAGGAACTGTCAATTATAATCGAAACATTGATATTTTCTAGACTATAAACAAGACTAGACTATAGACTATACCATAGTCTAGACTAATGATGAGACTATAGACGAGTCTATAGTGTAAACTATACACTAGAATAATGACTAGACTATAGACCAGGCTATAGACTAGACTATAGACTAGACTATAGACTAGACTATAGACTAGACTATAGACTAGACTAAAGACTAGACTATAGACTAAACTATAGACTAGACTATAGACTAGACTATAGACTAGACTATAGACTAGACTATAGACTAGACTATAGACTAGACTATAGACTAGACTATAGACTAGACTATAGACTAGACTATAGACTAGACTATAGACTAGACTATAGACTAGACTATAGACTAGACTATAGACTAAATTATAGACTAGACTATAGACTAGACTATAGACTAGACTATAGACTAGACTATAGACTAGACTATAGACTAGACTATAGACTAGACTATAGACTAGACTATAGACTAGACTATAGACTAGACTATAGACTAGACTATAGACTAGACTATAGACTAGACTATAGACTAGACTATAGACTAGACTATAGACTAGACTATAGACTAGACTATAGACTAGACTATAGACTAGACTATAGACTAGACTATAGACTAGACTATAGACTAGACTATAGACTAGACTATAGACTAGACTATAGACTAGACTATAGACTAGACTATAGACTAGACTATAGACTAGACTATAGACTAGACTATAGACTAGACTATAGACTAGACTATAGACTAGACTATAGACTAGACTATAGACTAGACTATAGACTAGACTATAGACTAGACTATAGACTAGACTATAGACTAGACTATAGACTAGACTATAGACTAGACTATAGACTAGACTATAGACTAGACTATAGACTAGACTATAGACTAGACTATAGACTAGACTATAGACTAGACTATAGACTAGACTATAGACTAGACTATAGACTAGACTATAGACTAGACTATAGACTAGACTATAGACTAGACTATAGACTAGACTATAGACTAGACTATAGACTAGACTATAGACTAGACTATAGATAGACTATAGACTAGACTATAGACTAGACTATAGACTAGACTATAGACTAGACTATAGACTAGACTATAGACTAGACTATAGACTAGACTATAGACTAGACTATAGACTAGACTATAGACTAGACTATAGACTAGACTATAGACTAGACTATAGACTAGACTATAGACTAGACTATAGACTAGACTATAGACTAGACTATAGACTAGACTATAGACTAGACTATAGACTAGACTATAGACTAGACTATAGACTAGACTATAGACTAGACTATAGACTAGACTATAGACTAGACTATTGACTAGACTATAGACTAGACTATAGACTAGACTTTTCAACCGCATCAATATAATTTGTTTAAACATTTTTAAATCTATGTATGTTCTAAAAACACACCTTGTTTATTAATACAATGGAAAATCAATTAAATTATTAATTTTTAATTAATTACTTCTACAAAACTCCAAAATTTAATACTAACTTTGTACAATAATCAAGAAAAGTAATTACTTAATGGTTTTATACTCCTATTTTAGTATTGCGTAATATACATTTTATTTACTTCTTTTTAATGTTTAAAATTTTCACAATTTTCCTTTAAAATTTTACTCACCAAAGATATTTGTTTGTTAATTCACTTTACTTTTAAATGCAAAATTAAATAGTTTTTAAATTATTATTATCTATTTTTTATTATTTTATTTTTTGCTCTTAATTTGACGTCGTTGTAGTTGTTGAAGGTGTATTGAATGAAATTAATTAAAGTTATTTAAAACACTTTTTGCACTTGTATAACGTAGAAAGAAAAGTGCGTCTTATCCTGTTAAGAAAAAACGGTGAAATTCTCTATTTGACTTTGAAATATCCTTTGCCAAATGAAAGTAACAAAAACTAGGAAAATCAACCACCATCAGCAGAATGTGGGAGCAGCAACTGAAATTACGAATACTGGTGGTAAGGAAATGTATATAAAAACAAACAGTCACGAAGCTGTTAGGGCGCATGTTCGAGTATCATGGAAAAGCTAGTGAAGAGGAATAGAAATACATGAATTTGGGGAATTGCAATGTTGATTAAATGCAAAACAGGGTTGGATGTTGCATGGATACGGAAATATATAGATAGATAGACAGACAGACAGACAGACAGACAGACAGACAGACAGACAGACAGATAGATAGATAGATAGATAGATAGATAGATAGATAGATAGATAGATAGATAGATAGATAGATAGATAGATAGTAGATAGATAGATAGATAGATAGATAGATAGATAGATAGATAGATAGATAGATAGATAGATAGATAGATAGATAGATAGATAGATAGATAGATAGATAGATAGATAGATAGATAGATAGATAGATAGATAGATAGATAGATAGATAGATAGATAGATAGATAGATAGATACATAGATAGATACATAGATAGATACATAGATAGATACATAGATAGATAGATAGATAGATAGATAGATAGATAGATAGATAGATAGATAGATAGATAGATAGATAGATAGATAGATAGATAGATAGATAGATAGATAGATAGATAGATAGATAGATAGATAGATAGATAGATAGATAGATACATAGATACATAGATACATAGATAGATAGATAGATAGATAGATAGATAGATAGATAGATAGATAGATAGATAGATAGATAGATAGATAGATAGATAGATAGATAGATAGATAGATAGGTAGATAGATAGATAGATAGATAGATAGATAGATAGATAGATAGATAGATAGATAGATAGATAGATAGATAGATAGATAGATGTTCTGTGTATGTTTTCTATATCTGAAGGAACTACAGCCTACTCTTTATTTTGAATTTCAAGTAGGAGAAGTCAAATGCTCACTTCTCCAAAAATCGAATATATCGGAACATTGTACATTTGGACGAAAAATTTAAGGAATACTAATAGAGGGAGGATACACCCTCTCCCCCATATGAATAAAATACGAAAATTTGTATATCCTTAATGCTGGAATCATCAAATTTTTCACAGACAAATATGTCATCCATTTCAATATTTTGTAATAAATTTGCAGATTACAAATATAGGCGTGGCACATCCAATATGAACGTAATCGCTAGTTTGTACGGGTAACATTGAAATCCAAATAAACTATTTAAAGGAATAATGGGAGCACTAGAAGCAGTACTAGGGAAGTATTGCAGATAGAATTTTTATACGAACATTTAAAAAATGGTTGAACAAGCAAAAATAAGCGTTGAAACTTCCACATAAATTAAATACTAAAATTCGTATATCTGAGAATATATAAAAGCTAGAAGACCGAATGTTTCTATGGAAAATTTATAAACTCATATAAATGAATGAAAGAACCATAAATTATGGTCCTTACAAAGTGAAAAATGTGTATAATAATAGTGTTTTCTCCCATGAAATGCAAATATAAAAATTATATGAAAACGTAGCAAAGCATTCATATAAACAGTATAACAAAGAAATAACATTTAAATATCACAGTCACTAACGGTCCTACTACTTTATTATACAACCCAGTCTGGCCACACTAAATACAACCCTGCCAATTAATCACCCGTTTTGGTAAATAACAACTAAACACAGCTCATTTTCGAAAATCTGACGTATTTCTACTTTTTTTTTCCACACGAAAGTAATCGAACCACACAAAAATAGTGATACTGCGAATAAAAAATAAGAAAAACATACATTACCTATTGAACAGTGACCGGAGTAGCTTTTCAAAGCTAAACACAAAGAAGAAAGAAAAAAAGTTGTTAAACAATTCAATAATAAAAAAGGAAGATTCAAGAACATTGATCTTTGTATTCACCTTATAGAAAAAATATCTAATTTAAAACGTATTAATTAATAAAAATCTTTAAGCAAAATGTCAGCAGAAAATGTTAAATACTACAAACGCAGTGAAGTGGCCGAACACAATAGCAAGGAAAATAATTGGTTCGTAATTCACAACAACGTGTATGACGTGACCGCTTTCCTTAACGAGGTAAGTAAAACGAGCTCAGCAGCAGCTGTAGCGGCAGCAGAAAATAGTAATAAAACAACAAAGATTAATAAGAACTTTTAAAACTAAATATGTAATTGATGAACGAAATTTATTGAAAAATACAAACGACGTAGAATGAATTTGTTTAAACACAATGACGAAAAGAAATAATGTGGGTGGAGTGAGGGAAATATGTATTTAATCAATCAAAATTTGTAAAATGTTTTCATTTCTGAAAAAGAAGTGTGTTACGGGTTTTATTAAGTTTCTTTTTTTTCTATCAGAATCTGTTTAATTTAATTGTGTAATCCTTCAATTATTATGCACTTTTATTAAATATAATTTTTCCCATATCACAATGATTTGACACAAATACAATGATAATATGTGTGCAAGTGTGTGATTAAGTAAATTTGCTTTGACACGATGATGATTGTTTATCAACATTTTTTTTTAAAAACTTTCTACTTTAAATAACAACAACTAGCGACTAATTTCCTTTAGACTTGTTCTAAGTGTTTTTTTAATTTTAAAGATTTAAAAGTAATAAAACTTGTTATCATTTTAATAGAATTTGACAATGAAATTGCCCTTCGTTTTATACAAAAAAGTGTCTCTTCATTATTATATTCTATTTCTAAAACTCTTGGTATTATTGTTAGTAAACTATTTAATTTAATTAGATTTTCACTTAAATTAAAGGTCATTTTATAATTTATTATTAATATCATGTAAATGAGAACTAGCACTTTAATTATATTTGTAATATAAAGTTTAATATTTACATACTAAAGTTTAAAGTCCATTTTTAACTGTCTCTAAATTGCGCGTAAAAAAATTACTTAATTATTACTTAATTATTATTAATAGTTTTATAAGATCTTGAATATCTGGTTAATTAATGTCGTATATAATTAGTTACACATGAAACTGTGAAAGAATGAATTCTCGTTATTTTACTCTCGGCTTAAAGTTTAAGTACAAAAGTTTAAACTGTTAATTTCTTATGATTTAAAAGCGAATTCCTTTGGACCTTTTTATGCTTAAATCCATTTTGTGACCAGTAAACATTTTCAGTTCCCAATTTTCCACACCTGATGTCTATTTATTATATGTAATTGATAATTAGACATTTATTTGTTATATTTGTATTTGTAATAGGAAAAATGTTTACGTAGTTGTTCTAACTATGATAAATGATTATTTATTTATTAAATTGCTATTTATAGAAAGTTTTAATTACTACGTATCTAGGTACTATCAAGTAAAGTGGATTAAAATTTTTCATAAAATGTTATTGGTAAATTTAATAAAAGAAAAGTTTAGGATAAAATGTCATTTTAGTTTAGCAGGATGTTCATTTTATTTAGTTTAATGGGACACACTTGAGATCAACAGTTCATACTTCATTGATAGTTACAGTTTTACTTTTAAAGGAAATGTTATTCGTATTTGTTATAATTTTTAATCTTATCATTAAAGATAATAGTTGAAAGAAATGATGCAATTTTCTTAACAAATTTAAAAAATCATAGATTAATTATTAATGAAATTAGAACTGAACTAGAACTGAACTAGAACTGAACTAGAACTGAACTAGAACTGAACTAGAACTGAACTAGAACTGAACTAGAACTGAACTAGAACTGAACTAG
>NC_060954.1:57235571-57258418 GCF_022045245.1 Lucilia cuprina
TATCTATCTATCTATCTATCTATCTATCTATCTATCCATCTATCTATCTATCTATCTATCTATCTATCTATCTATCTACCTATCTATCTATCTATCTATCTATCTATCCATCCATCTATCTATCTATCTATCTATCTATCTATCTATCTATCTATCTATCTATCTATCCATCTATCTATCTATCTATCTAGTTCTATCTAGTTTTAACTGACAACTTTTTATTTTTTAGCCACCACTGCAATTATGGCTTTAATGGTCCATCCCTACGCTTCCATAAGTCCAGAATATGCTGCTATGATTGCCTTCTTTGGAGGTTGCATTATACTAACATTGGGTCTTTTAAATCTGGGAGTGCTAGTAAGATTCATTTCAATACCCGTTATTATAGGTAAAGAAATCATTAAAGCTAAGTAAAAATCTAACTAATTGCTTTAAATCCTTTCCAACCCATTTCTAAAAGGTTTTACCACAGCGGCCGCCATAACAATAGGTAGTGCACAAATTAATAATATTTTCGGCATAAAAGCTCCTTCAAATGATTTGATACCTGCTTGGAAACATTTCTTTACCCACCTCAATGACATAGGCTGGAAAGATGCTACATTGGGTTTAGTTACCTTAGCCTTCTTGCTGGTTATGAAGGTTTGTTTTGTATTTAATACAAATTTTATAAAATTCACAATTATATCTTCAAATTTAACAATTTTAGAAAGTCAAAGATATACCCTTTGGTAATCGTACTTTCTGGAAATATCTTTCTTTGTCTCGCAATTCAATGGCTGTTATAATTGGTACATTCTTGGCTTATATCTTAAGTCGTGATGGTTCACAACCTTTTAGAGTAACCGGTAATGTTACAGCCGGTTTGCCGCCATTTAAGGTACCATTATCTGGTGCTGTTATCAACGGAACCGAAGTAACCTTAAAGGAAATGATGAATACAGTAGGTGCTTCTTTTGCTTCCATACCGTTGGTGTCCATTTTGGAAGTGGTTGCTATAGCTAAAGCATTTTGTAAGTATTTAAATAATGGTGATTTCTTAAGACAAAGTTTTTATTGATTTTCGTTTTTTTGGTATTTTCAGCCAAAGGCCGAATTGTGGATGCTTCTCAGGAAATGATTGCTTTGGGTATGTGCAATATTATGGGTAGTTTCGTTTCGTCGATGCCTGTCACTGGTTCATTTACACGCACGGCCGTTAATAATGCCAGCGGTGTAAAGACAACTTTGGGTGGTTTGGTAACTGGAGGTTTGGTATTAATGGCTTTAGCCTTTTTAACAAAGGCCTTCTATTATATACCTAAAGCTACTCTGTCGGCCATTATTATTGCTGCCATGATATCTCTGGTGGAAGTGGAGAAAATACGTGATACTTGGAGATCAAAGAGTAATATGGATAATAGTATTTAAGATATTGTTTAATGTCTAATATTGGGAATTTTTTAACATTTCAGAGAAGGATTTTGTACCATTTTTGGTTACTCTATTTATTTGCCTATTTTGGAGTTTGGAATATGGTATTTTATGTGGTATTGCCGCTAATCTTTCATATATTCTATATAGTAGTGCTAGACCCCAGATATGGTTATATACCTATAAGGTTTGTTGTTGTGTTAAATAACAAAATTTTTCGAAAATTTTCCTTAAAACGAGATTCAGCTAGCTGAATATGATTAGAAAGTTATGAACGAGCTAGTAAAACCTTGTTTTCAAGAAGACAATTCAGCAAGCTGAATATATCTAAAAAAGTTGTATAATCCTTTTTAGAACCAAATAAAGAAAAATAATACATATTTTAAGTAAAATGTTTCTTAAAAGCTAATTCAGCTAGCTGAATAAAAGAATGTTAAAAGAAAAATTAATTCATATAGCTGAATATGATTGAAAACTTATAAATATGTTAGTAAAAGTAATTTTTTTTAAATAATTGGTTTCAAGAATTCAATTCAGCAAGCTGAATATCGATAAAAACTTGTCAAAAAGCTGACTGATATAAGAATTTTTGAAATTAAACAAAAAATAGCTAAATTTATTAAAATTAATGTAAAAAATGTCAATTCAGCTAACTGAATAATGTTTATAATACAGGAAACTGAATAATGAAAAAAAACATGATTCTTAAAATACCAATTCAGCTAGCTGAATAGAACAAATAACATGTATAAAAGTAAATTAAGTAGAATTCTATATAAATTGCTTTAAAAATACGAATTCAGCTAGCTGAATAGAACAAATAATATGTATAAAAGTGAATTAAGTAGAATTCTTTATCAATTGCCTTTAAAATACTAATTCAGCTAGCTGAATAGAACAAATAATATGTATAAAAGTGAATTAAGTAGAATTCTATATAAATTGCTTTATAAATACTAATTCAGCTAGCTAAATAGAACAAATAATATGTATAAAAGTGAATTAAGTAGAATTCTTTATCAATTGCTTTAAAAATACTAATTCAGCTAGCTGAATAGAACAAATAATATGTATAAAAGTGAATTAAGTAGAACTATATTAAAATTGCTTTAAAAATACTAATTCAGCCAGCTGAATAGAGCAAAGTATATATAAAAAGACAGTTAACACAATATACTAACTAAATTATTTCAAAAATACCTATTCAGCTGGCTGAATTAAGCAAAAACTTGTTAATTATGTAGTTTTTTAATGAATTATTTATTTATTTTCTAAATTCTTACAGTTATTGGATTATGAATTTGGTATGGTTGATGTTAAGCAAAAGCTGGACTTTGCCTCAGCCGAATATCTAAAGGAAAAAGTAGTTGAATTTGTTAATGTCCATCAAAAAGATAATATACGATTGATTGTAGTCAATGGTCTGGAAATCAATAGCATTGATTATACAGTAGCGGCGGTAAGTAGTTTACAAAAAAAAATCCCTTCCCCATATTTTAACAATAAAACGAAAATTCTTTTCTTTACAGAATATCGTTTCATTAAGAGAAGATTTAAAAGTTTTAAACTGTGATATGATCTGCTGGAATTGGAATATATCATCAGCTGGTGTAGTTTGTCGTTTGAATAATAAAATGCGTGATATGTTTAAGTTTCATAAAACTTTAGAGGAAACTATAGAAGAATATCTAAATACCCATTCTACAAATGCCTCAGAGGCCACATTGTATTCAGTGACATAAGTTTGTAATAAATGCGAGAGTGTAAACGAATTAATACAAAAAACAACGTGCAACCATGTGATGCAATGACAACAAATACGCCTTTAGTTAATATGCAATAAGAATAAAACAAACACTTGTAATAATTCTTGGCGACTTATTGTCTGGTGCTGCAACATGAAACCCTAATTCTTAGAAATAACACAAACACACTTATAATTTTCACAACAAAACAATTATTATTAATTAAGTCATATATTTTATTAAAAAAAAAAACACATACACACACCAGACATAGTGTCTCCTCTTCCTCAAAATGCTAGAAAATGAATTTTTATACATTTTAACTAAAAACCCCTTAAGAAATATCTTAACTTGTACTTAGAGTTTAGTGATTAATTAAAATGTTCTCAAGTATTTTTTAAGATCATTTAATAACCTTTATGTATTTTAAATATGGCTGTCCTTGTCTTTTAGTGTGAAGGTCATTTTCAAAGTAACACAAAAGGCAAAGAGCCTTACACTGCAGGATAATTAATGTTTTGTGTCAAACACTTAACAAATTGGTCTACCTCTTTATGATTTTATTGTTTTGTCTCTTTTAAAACACTACTACTAATACTACTACTTTAGTTGTGGTTTGAGTTGAGTTCCTAGAATATTTAAAATGCCTCCAGTTTGTTTTCTAAAGAGACTTTGTAGGTCATTAAAATATGAAATAAATTTTTGTATTATATGTATATATAGTATATATTTTAAAATAAAAACAAAACACAACTTTATTTCTTTAATTTTATCTTATTTTTTTAGCTATAGTTAATAGTTACCTAATACACGTTTGCCCTCGGGATCGAAAGGACTTCTCAAATGACATTTGGCTTTATAACGTTTTCCCAGAACATCGATTTCATAGTCACCCGTTTTAATATATTCATTATCGATTTTTTCACCATCTGTTCTTTGTATATAGGTTTGTCCCAAAGGTTTGCCCAGATAATAGGCATACTCTGCCCTGCGCAAGAAACCCACAGGTTGGCCATTTCTATAAACACCTTCCAAGCCCCAAATGGGTACTTGCTCATCCAATGTTAAATATACCAAACGTTTCTTAATGCCCTCTTTGCGTTGTTGATCAATGGCCTCCTTGCCCTTGTAAACACCCTGTTTACGACAAGTGAATCCCAAACCCGCCTCCAAGGGGGTATCATCAGGTCTTAAATCAAAACTCCACAAATGATAACCCTTTTCACTACTCAACGAGTATAAAGCACGATAGCCGGCATTTCTTAATTGTTGTGGTTCTCCCGCCTTCATTAAAGCCCTATAGACCTGGGAACAATACTCTTTGGGTACATGCAATTCATAGCCTAGTTCTCCTACAAAACTAACACGTAATAAACGTACATCGTACCCAGCACATTGGGTTAATACTGTGCCATTTGGCGCCACATTCTCATCGCTAAGTTCACATTGCACTATGTTTTGTAAAATATCTCTTGATTTAGGTCCCTGTATGGAAATAACACCCAGGTCAGCGGTAACATCACGCACTGTACAATTGAAACCTTGTTTGCGAATTTCATCTACCATCATGGTATAGGTGTAGTATGCTGAAGCACCTCCTGCTACAATATAATAGCCTTGTCCATCAAATTTAGGATCGTGGGGAGCACCGGAGCCAGAATTAAGACGTGATATGGTTACATCGGCTTCTACGCCACCCGAATTGTTAAGAGCGCAGGTATAAACGGTTCTGAAAAAAGGAGTGATACAAGTATGAAATCGAACTTTCGTTGAAGGCCGGAACATTTAATGATCTTATACTCACGAGATTTCTTAAATGAGTGAAATGAACTAGAACGGAACCAGAAATGATCTAAAACTGAACTATAACAAAACTAAAACGGAACTTGAACAGAACTAAAGAAAAACTTAAACATAACTAGAACGGTGTTCTAATAGATCAGAACTATGTAGAAGGAAACTAGAATGATCTAAAACAGAACTAGAATAGAACTAGAATAGAACATAAACAGAACCTGAACATAACATGAAAAGAACTTGAACAAACTTAAACATTACTTGAACAGAACTTGAACAGAACTAGAACAGAACTAGAACAGAACTAGAAGAGAACTAGAACAGAACTAGAACAGAACTAGAACAGAACTAGAACAGAACTAGAACAGAACTAGAATAGAACTAAAACAGAACTAGAACAGAACTAGAACAGAACTAGAACAAAACTAGAACAGAACTAGAACAGAATTGGAACAGAACTAGAACAGAACTAGAACAGAACCAGAACAGAACTAGAACAGAACTAGAACAGAATTGGAACAGAACTAGATCAGAAATAAAACAGAACTAGAAGGGTACTAGAACAGAACTAGAACAGAACTAAAACAGAACTAGAACAGAACAAGAACAGAACTAGAACAGAACTAGAACAGAACTAGAACAGAACTAGAACAGAACTAGAACATAACTAGAACAGAACTAGAACAGAACTGAACAGAACTAGAACAGAACTAGAACAGAACTAGAACAGAACTAGAACAGAACTAGAACAGAACTAGAACAGAACTAGAACAGAACTAGAACAGAACTAGAACAGAACTAGAACAGAACTAGAACAGAACTAGAACAGAACTAGAACAGAACTAGAACAGAACTAGAACAGAACTAGAATAGAACTAGAACAGAACTAGAACAGAACTAGAACAGAACTAGAACAGAACTAGAACAGAACTAGAACAGAACTAGAACAGAACTAGAACAGAACTAGAACAGAACTAGAACAGAACTAGAAGAGAACTAGAAGAGAACTAGAACAGAACTAGAACAGAACTAGAACAGAACTAGAACAGAACTAGAACAGAACTGGAACAGAACTAGAACAGAGCAGAACTAGAAGGGAACTAGAACAGAACTAGAACAGAACTAGAACAGAACTAGAACAGAACTAAAACAGAACTAGAACAGAACTAGAACAGAATTAGAACAGAACTAGAACAGAACTAGAACAGAACTAGAACAGAACTAGAACAGAACTAGAACAGAACTAGAACAGAACTAGAACAGAACTAGAACAGAACTAGAACAGAACTAGAACAGAACTAGAACAGAACTAGAACAGAACTAGAACAGAACTAGAACAGAACTGGAACAGAACTAGAACAGAACTAGAACAGAACTAGAACAGATCTAGAACAGAACTAGAACAGAACTAGAACAGAACTAGAACAGAACTAGATCAGGACTAGAACAGAACTAGAACAGAACTAGAACAGCACTAGAAAATAACTAGAACAGAACTAGAACAGAACTAGAACAGAACTAGAACAGAACAGAACTAGAACAGAACTAGAACAGAACTAGAACAGAACTAGAACAGAACTAGAACAGAACTAGAACAGAACTAGAACAGAACTAGAACAGAACTAGAACAAAATTAGAACAGAACTAGATCAGAACTGGAACAGAACTAGATCAGAACTGGGACAGAACTAGAACAGAACTAGAATAGAAACAGAACAGAATAGAACTAGAACAGACTTTTCGTAGTACAGTTATTTCCTCACAGTGTAATAGCGAGGAAAAGATTTACAAATTAATTCAAATAAACTTAATTACAAAATTAAAATTTTAAAAACTGAAAAACACGCAGAAAAATCCCCCAAAATAAATTAGATGGCAACTTAAATTAAAAAAAATAATAATGATGAATGATGAACTTAAAAAACAAAGAAAACATCTACAGTTGAATGATCATATCACCTTGACATTGTTGCTGTAAACAATGAACTCAAGCTTAACTTTTTAAGTACAATTAAACTTAGATTAAAAAGAAATTTAATAAACAAAACTTACTTTTTAACATCGCGATTAGTATTCGCCGAAAATATCCAATCGGCGGCCTTTTGGGCATCGGGTCCTTCCAAATAGAGTTTACAAAAATAGCTCATATTAAATACCACAGCATTGTTACGACATGCCATGGCCTCTTCACCAATCTACACACAGTATGTATAATGATGGCAATAGAATCCCAACAACAGCATACAGCAAAGAAGAGCAAACATCAGTAGCAAACAGTTGTGTTATGTCAGTCGTACATTTGTTCGAAGCAACGAAGAAAAGAAAACAACATCCGCAATCCGTGGTTAAGCAAATATCACACAATTTTGCGTAAGAATAACACAATACGGGCAATAAAATCATAAAATGTGGCACGCACCACGTAAGACATGCAAGAGAAAGTAAACAATTAGTTTGACAAATATTTAAACAATAATAGCTGTTGCTGTCAGCTAGCTATCCTAATGCCTACCAAATTGTGATGTTCCGAAAAACTTCCATATTTTAAATCTCCATCCAATACACTTTCATACGCACAGTCCTTATGACGTTCATTACCATAACTACCATACCAATCGTAGGGTAATGCGGGTGCAGGTTTTTGTAAAAAGAATCCAGGACGTTCCCATCCCTGTTTCTCTTCCATAAAAGCATTATAGGAAAGCATATCTTCATGTAGGGGATCTTTTTGGAAATTACGTCCAGCCAAAGGTTGATCGTATTTAAAGACCATACTGTAATTTTTGGCATAGCTTTCATGGGACTTCTCATTAATCCATTGCGTAGCCTGACTTTGTTTGTCGGTAAAACGACGGAGATCAAAACCAAACATGGGCAAATCTGGTTTGCCATTAATGACCCACAAAGCAGTTTGTTCACCACAGCCGCCACCAAACATCATGCCAGCCGAATTAAAACCACAATTATGATACAAACCGCTAATAACAGTATCTGGTCCCATTAAAGGTTTGTGATCTGGGGTAAAAGACTCAGGACCACATACAGTACTCTTCACACCATAATCACCATAAGAAGGACACAACTTAACGGCACCGTTTAAATGAGCATCGAATACCGACCAATCCAAATCGTACAATCCAAAATGAAAATCTTTAGCTACAGGATCTAATAAAATAGGATTTGGTTCATAACCACCCATTTGTATGGCATCACCTTGTATTCTAAAGTATATAGAATAATCATGATCACGTATATTAGGCAAACCTCTAACACCAGGTATCGATTCCGATAATATATATGCATGTTTCATAGGTATTAAAGGCAAAAATGAGCCATGTTTTTCTATCAAATCTCTACCCCAAACACCGGTGGCATTGACCACAGTATTTGTTTTAATGGTGCCATATGGGGTAGCAACACCCACTATCTTTTTACCTCGTCCCGTATTTTCCACCACTAAATCTTCCACTGAACAATTCTCTATCACTTTACCGCCATTTTTACTAGCCGCCCTTGTTAAAGCGGTACACAACATAGCTGGATCCACAACACCATCGCCGGGTGAATATAAAGCACCAATAAAAGATTTAGGATCTAATAGAGGGAACACTTTCTGTGTTTCTTCGGGGGTGAGTACATAGTTTTCAATGCCTAAAGCATTGCCCACTGTGGCCAAACGGCGGTATTCATCTAAACGGGTCTAGATTTAAAAGGAAAAGATTAGAAACTATGATATACTATTAACTAGATCTTAACTATAACTACAACAGAACTAGAATTTTACTAAATCTACTATAAATGAACTAAAACTGAACTAGAACTGAACTAGAACTGAACTAGAACTGAACTAGAACTGAACTAGAACTGAACTAGAACTGAACTAGAACTGAACTAGAACTGAACTAGAACTGAACTAGAACTGAACTAGAACTGAACTAGAACTGAACTAGAACTGAACTAGAACTGAACTAGAACTGAACTAGAACTGAACTAGAACTGAACTAGAACTGAACTAGAACTGAACTAGAACTGAACTAGAACTGAACTAGAACTGAACTAGAACTGAACTAGAACTGAACTAGAACTGAATTAGAACTGAACTAGGACTGAACTAGGACTGAACTAGAATTAACTAGAACCGAACTGGAACTGAACTAGAACTGAACTAGAACTGAACTAGAACTGAACTAGAACTGAACTAGAACTGAACTAGAACTGAACTAGAACTGAACTAGAACTGAACTAGAACTGAACTAGAACTGAACTAGAACTGAACTAGAACTGAACTAGAACTGAACTAGAACTGAACTAGAACTGAACTAGAACTGAACTAGAACTGAACTAGAACTAGATCTGAACTAGAACTGAACTAGAACTAGAATTGAACTAGAACTGAACTAGAATTGAACTAGAACTAAACTAGAACGGAACTAGAACTGACGACAACAGAACAAACATGTTTTTATTACTTTTATATTCCCTCTTATCAGTTGTTTTTAACAGTAAAAATGTTTTGTTTAATTTTCCAAACAACTATATCTTGACCTACATCTGAGTGAGCTATAAATACTCCACCATTTTGTATCCAGCCAGGATCCAAACCAGTCTCCTCTTCCAATTGCATTAGCATATTACGTGAATTCGCCAACAATTGTATATCCACATCATTTGGTCGTAGACGCCATACCAAACCGGCGGTATGCCAGGTGGTACCGGCTGTTAGTTTGGCACGTTCCAATAGAACTGCTTTAACGCCACGTTTGGCTAAATGATATAAAGTATGACAGCCAGCCGAGCCGCCACCAATTATAACAACATCCGCTGAGGAAGGCACTGTCACCTCAGTCTTTGCTGTTTTTTGTTCTGTGCTGAATTTTAACTTTTGCTGTAATACAGGCACAGTTTTAATTGTTTGTTGTTGAGCCTTTGGCGTTATATGCCTGACAATATTTTTACTTATTCTCCACATTTTTTTCTTTAATTTTTCACAAGATGTGCTTCACTTGAAGCTTTGTTTTAAACTGATCTTTTAGAACATTGAAAACATCCGAAATAATAATTTGCTTCGAAATACTAGTTAATGTATAGAAAGCAAAGGTTAGTTGGGGGTTCACTGGAAAGTGATAAGGACCCACTAATACAATTGAGACAAAATCAGAATTATATTCTAAAGATGTGTTTAAAAACATATATAAACTTTTAAGAACTCATAAAAACTTTTAAGCGATAAGAGGGGTTTGTCTATGTATATAATGGGAAAGCTTTACAATGATACAGCATTTATGGGGGACTACAAATGTTTTCATAACAATGTAATCTTTATTGGTAATTGAGAGGTCAAAACTTTTTGTTTTTCTACGATAATCTTTAGATTTTGAAAGATTACAGATTTAATGCGATCAAATTGAATTTGTTGTGAGTGCACGAAACTGTTTATAATAATGACCCTTTGGGATTTAAAAATATTTATAAAAACAATTATAATTTCCTATTACATATTAATTTCTATTTCCCTCCAAATTCATTAATAATTTCCCACTTAATTTCCTCTTTTTTTCTACTTATAAATCATCTAAATATTTACATTTACATGTCAAAACAATATGTTCACAATCAAACATTTTGTTATTACAATAAACAAATACGATCCAACAATGATCATTATTACCATAATGATCAACTTCAAAAACAAAAGAGTATTTGTCACCAAATGGATCAATATTTTAATTTTCTTTAAGAAAAACAACAACCAGCATTAAGTAGTGATCTCTTCATTCATAGATCTTGTAAACAAAAACAAATATTTAGCCATTCATTAATATAAACACTCTACTCACTCACGCTCTCTTATGTTGCCTAAAAAAGAGCCTATAATTTCCCACAGGCTGGTGAGGCCTGTGATTTAAATTTTTACTCGTCTTTAGGCGGCCATTGTTTATTTTCCTGATCGTTTGTAAACGGCCAATAGAAAGAAGGAACAACAGTACTTATGCTATTCATCTATAGAGAGTAAATGTTTACATAATTTGTGTGTTACTTACTCTAGTTTTTGTTTTCTGCCACGATCACTGAAGTCTCCACCCACATAGACTAAAAATAGTCCTAGTGAGTGAGAGAAAGTGTAAATAATTATTTTTCTATTAAACATATGTTGTTTAAGTATGTAATATTATGCTAAGTGTTCTATTGAGGAGTACCCCGAAAGAAAAAAACAAACAAAAAAAGAGTCTAAATAGTCATGATCTCATAGAGATAATTTCAGTTCCATGCAATTCATTATCCCTTACGGTTGTCGAGTTTTCGAAAGGAAAATAAATTAAAGAAATTGAATACATATATTAATTATTCAAAAAATATACATATTAATCACTAATACTGTTATAAATTTGTTAAATCGGTTTTGTTATGAAAAATAGTTAAAATACAAATTGTGGTTTTATAAAAAGTTTAGAACCTAAAAAAATTTAAAGAAAGTTTATTTGCCAGTAGTGTTTTAAAGAAATTTTATATAATTATGCCACGCAAGAAGCGTTCTGCGAGTCCCTTTGAACTAATGGATGATGATTTTGACGATAACAGTTCTCAAAGTAAGTAAAATTATTATTAACGGATTTGAAATTCATTACTTTTATAATCTCGAAACATTGAACTTAAGATCACAAAAGTTGAGATATAGACGATCTAGTTAAGATCTTCAGTCTGTCTGTAGATATTAAATGGCATTAAAAATCATTTAACATTTAGATAGAGCCTTAACAAGAAACCTATAAATCTATACAATGAGAACAAATTGCGTGGAACCGTTAATTTCAGAAGCAAAAAAAAAAAAAACTGCGAAATGTAAGATCTAGTTATGATCTTTAGTCTGGGTGTAGAAATTCGATGGGTACTACTAAGGAAATTTTTGAACATTGAAAATCGTTCAATAAGCTAAAACATTTCAGACAGGACCCTTAAAAGAAAAATAGAGAGCTATACAAAAAGTATAAATTGCGTGGAACCGTTAAAATATTTTGATTCATACAGAGATCTTAGCTGTGATATATATTTTCGTCCACCAAAACATGTGGTGTTGGAAAAGGATTTGGAAATCATTAAGGGTTTATTGACATTAGGAAGTTTTCTATGTTTTAAACATAGATTCAAGATAAACGAATCTTGTTTTTAATCAGCTGTGGATCGTTTAACGACAGAGGTTCAACAACTATATGCAAAAGTTTAAATTCAGTATAGAATAAACAGCAATAAACAGCATTAAAGTCTGACGTGACAGTGACTTCCTCCGCCGCTGTAATAAATGTTGGCGGCTGGGTTGACTTTTATAGTTTGTATCATTTGACCCCTAAGCAATTTCATTGGGACTTGCGATTCTAACATGCGGTTCCAAAGAAATACATGCTGCTACTGAGCAATCCTTTATATTTCATGCTCTTCAATCGTAAAATATGCAATATCTGGAATCGATCCCCCCGGGGGCATGTTACTTTGATTTTAATGTAATTGCAATCCCGGGGAAAATGGGTGCTACCAGTCTCCTGAGACTATAAACTGGTGATGTTATTTCACTCCTAAGATATTCCTTTAAATGATTTCACTTGGGGTGAAACCAGAGAACCACATAATCTATTACTTCGGGTGGCCAAAGTTCTCGGCTTATTTGATGGATGGTTGTAAAGGAAAGTGATGTTTTTGCATTTCGGAAATCAAGCAACCCGACTGCAATGGTCAGAGATTATATAGCTTATTCTGGACTGGAAATTACATATACGTAAATTGCCACCGGCGTTTAAGAAGCACAATGAGACGATGGTGAGTCGTCACAGAAATTCATCCAGTGGTTCAAATTACCGTGATAGAGGGGCACACAGGGCAGGTGTTCATATAAAGCACTTTGACATTCATCCGGAATTGATATTTTGATCTAATTTCGATAAAACACTTCGCAATGCTCCTCAATGCTCAGAATTGGTTTGTGCAATTTTCTATAATTGCGCCCGTTATTATTCTCATTCTATACAGGCTTTATAAGAAGTACTCATTCCGAATTTTTTCCGAGTGGCCTGGTATTATTATGATTTAAAGCTTACTTCGGGAAAAGCATTCATTTATGGCTCTTTAACAGTGCAATACATATTCAGATTTAAACAAATATTAGAGAAAAATCTGGTTCTGTGTTTTTACGATCAAGACCAATAAGTTGTGCTACTTAAGTTGAACGAGTTTAAAGATTTTTAGTACTGAGGTGGTACTGACAGGTGGTATTGACTAAAGTTTCAAAAAGGTGAAGGGCGTCACTTAAACCGTTGTCTTAGTCTAGGTATATGTTTACAATGTTGCCGTCTATACGCGGTCAATATGAATTAAGACTATTGCTCTATTTAGATTTCATTATGCCAGAACTATTCTGGTTGAAATTAGATGTAGGTGATGGGTGATCAGCAAGTATGATATTTATACGATAATCCTCAACATTATGTTGACTGCATCTCTTCTTGATAAAATAGCATAGAATTAAGTTTCAAAAGGTGATTTAAGCAAGTCAGATTTCTATATTCGGCTATGCCGAATCTTATATACCCTTCACCAAGTATGTTTTAAAATACAGTTTTTATTTATCTTGTATCTCTGCACACATGTCACACATAACATACACACACACACAAACAAATATAAAATGTAGCAGAAAGAAATATTAACCGTTGTACTGTAGTACCACCGTTAAACTGTATTACCACCCTCAAATAAATATGAGCTGTATGTTGTTGTTTTTATGCTTTTATTAATAAAATTTGTTGAGGAAATTTTCAGAGGTAGTCTCAGATTTTTACCCATATCTCAGTTACTTATGGTCCGATTTTGCTGATTTTCAATAGGAAACTTCTCGAAAGCATGTCTGACCGAATTATTGAAGATTTGGATCTCAAAGATATCTGGAGTCTTCAGAAAATTGATTTCAACAGACAGACAGACGGACATGGCTTAATCGACTCCGCTATCTATAAGGATCCAGAATATATATACTTTATAGAGTCGGAAAATTATATTATAGAAATTACAAACGGAATGACAAACTTATATATAACCTTCTCACGAAGGTGAAGGGTATAAAAAAGTAAAAAAAAAGTAATTTTCTAAAGAGGATATGGGTGCTAGGGTCAGGTATGAATTGATTGCTGGTCACTTTGCAACTGTTGGTAAAAACCGATAAAAATTGTGTTAATAATAATTTTTAACAAACATTACTTCAATTTTAGGTTCACGCAATGGTAATCCGCCCATACAACGTAACGCTGCCAATGCCCGAGAACGGGCACGTATGCGTGTTCTATCGAGTGCATTTGGTAGACTTAAAACAAAATTACCCAACATTCCAGCCGATACTAAACTATCTAAATTGGATACTTTACGTTTGGCCACTATGTATATAAAACAGTTGAAAACAGTAGTCGAAGGAGGAGTAGCAGGAGCAGCTGGTGTTGCAAACGCAACAAATGGCGACATAATGGAAGGAACATTAAACAATAATGGCAATAATGCAACACATAATTATTTAAATTTAAATACAGGAGTACAAAGTATGGTAAGTAAAAAAAAAAAACAAAAAAAAGAATAAATAAAGCGAATGAAATATTAAAATATTTCTTAGGCAAAGTTCATGAACACATTAAAATTCTTAAAATGAAGAAATTTAAATAGATCTTAATATGGCGTGTAATGTGGTACACTTAAGTGATGTCAGTGCCACCACTTTATAAATAACAAACAGCCACCTTGCAACAAGCTGCATTTTGTCAACAAAAGTTTTTTTTATATTTTGTCAAGCAAATTGACAGACAAATTTTTATTTTAAATGGTGTCATTAAATTTTATATTACATACATACATATGTACATACATACATCACTACTTAACATAGATGACAACAGATTTA
The DNA here is from genome assembly GCF_022045245.1 of Lucilia cuprina. Taxonomy (NCBI): domain Eukaryota; kingdom Metazoa; phylum Arthropoda; class Insecta; order Diptera; family Calliphoridae; genus Lucilia; species Lucilia cuprina. The sequence continues at coordinate 57,250,458 of NC_060954.1, forward strand.
ACACTGATTTGTGGTTTCTTAATCTCTGCGAGATTATGGACAATAATTTATATGAAAATATTAAGCATTACCTTTTTACGCACATACTTTTTCCCCTGGAAACGTTCCCAACATACATATGTTTTGCCCCCAAAAGTCTATAGAATGTTAAATAGAAATTAATATTTAAACATAATTTTTCCTGTAATGCGATACTTTAGTGTAATATTTTTTTTTTTTTTTGCTTTTTCCCTTCATTATGTATGAAAAACTGCCAAGTATTTATTTAAATTTATGACAGTTTATCACATCGTTTTCATAGATGTGTTCTTATTCTTTTTCATTATTATTCTTAGGTGTTTAAGTTATTTTTAAATAAAGATATTATTTCTAGATTTCAATTCAATTCTTTTTTTATGAGAAGTCTTTGACAGTCTTGACTAGTTGAAGTACTTGTCATTTTAGCATTATTTTGTCGCCCGTTTTCTATATGTCTAAGTTTCCTTTTTTCCATTTCATTTGTGTTTGATTTGTTTTGTGATACAATTTCTATTTAAATGTTGTTTTTAACCGTCATAAAATAAACAATTATTTAAGTATAAGAAAATTTAAAAGAAAATATTAATTACAAATAGTATTGAATCATTAATTGGAATTTGATGTTGGCGAACACATTTGAAGATGTTGTTTGAAAATGGCAACAATTTAAAAATTTTCTACAATTTATAACAGAGCTAAAACTGTACTTAAGATAACTAGATCGGAAGTAGAATTAGACTAGAATTGATAAAGAACTACACTAGAAGTGATCTATAAATAAATCATAACTGAACTAAAATTTAATTATAACTAAACTTGAACTGAACTAGAGCTGAACTAGAACAGAACTAGAACAGAACTAGAACAGAACTAGAACAGAACTAGAACAGAACTAGAACAGAACTAGAACAGAACTAGAACAGAACTAGAACAGAACTAGAACAGAACTAGAATAGAACTAGAATAGAACTAGAACAGAACTAGAGCAGAACTAGAATAGAACTAGAACAGAACTAAAACAGAACTAGAACAAAATATTAAGTAAATAATATTTTGTAAAAAACATAAAGAAATATTAACTTATAATATTAAATTCTTTGTTTACAAAACTTGTGAGTACTTTAAATCAAAGTCCAGAGTAATAACAAAACTATAAACATCTATCTACTCTTTATTTTTGACCTTGATTCAAAAATATTCCAACAAGTAGACGACAGTATGAATACAAAATACTAGTAAGAGAATATATACAAAACAAATTTCTAGACTATTTAAAATTCTTATGTATAATTTTGACAATACTTTGATTTTGTTGAGGATTACTTTAAATGAATTTATAATTAAATCACGATGCTTAGACGACAGCAGCGCCTATTTGTAATAAAAGTGTTCTAAGTCTCTTTTTTCTTACTTTTTATAGTTTTTTATTTATTGTAAAATTCATGTTTGTTTTTTTACTTTTAGCACCCTGGTGGTGAGGAAGTCTTGATGGAACAGGCCGGCAAAGATGCTACAGAAAATTTCGAAGATGTTGGTCACAGTTCCGATGCCCGTGAAATGATGAAACAGTATAAAATTGGTGAATTGGTGCCTGAAGAACGTACAAATATCCCCGAAAAGTCTGAACCCACCTGGAATAGTGATCAAAAAACCGAAGAGACCTCCATGAAATCCTGGTTGATGCCCTTCGTTTTGGGTTTAATTGCCACTTTGATTTACAAATATTTCTTTGGCAGCAAATCACAATAATTTTAAACCGAAATTCGTAAAACACATAAAAACAAAAACACTAAATTCCAAAAGAAACCAAAATGCACATTATTTGTATCTTATAACAAGAAAAAAGGAAGGCCTTCTTTAATATACAAAAAGTTTTTTTTTCTTTTTTTCCATTTATATTCTTTTCTCTTAAGCTTTTAGTTGTCAATTCATTCCTCTCTTAACTACTTTTCATTTCTTCTTTTTGTTTTGTTCTAATAACTATTTTTTAAAAAATTGCATTTAAAATTTTATAAAGTTTTCTTCTTTTTTTTTAAATATTTTTTTTTAACCAAAAGAGTGCTCAGTTTTCAAAGTGTTTAATTTTAATATTTTGCTGCTTCTAGTTTTGTTACAAACTCTTTTGTAAAAAAAAACTTTAATTTCATTTAATTATACTTAAAACATTTAAATGTTTTTTTAGTTTATGGATTTGTAAATTCCATAATTTAATTAAGTTTTTAATACACACAAGAAACAAATAAACAAACAAAAATTTACATTTCGTTGTAAGGAAGTGGGAAAGTTTTTTTTTATATATATATTAAAATCTTTTTGTTCAGTTGTCTTTTTGATAATGCAAATTAAAAAGCTAGAATAAATATAATTAATAAAATAAATTATAAAAAAATAACTAAATATTCTGTAAAATTTTTCTCATTTTATGATTTTTTTGATTACAGTCAAAATGGCCCAGTAAGGGGTGAAATCAGGATAAGTAATAGACAGACAATAGCAATAACCAATCAAGACCAATTCAAATTTCCTTATTTAAACACAAGTATGTTATTTTATTTACAAATTTTTACAACAACTAATTCTCCATTTCACTTATTTACAGCTCAAGTTTTTCCCAAGACAATTTACAACTAATTTACTAACTATCTCATAATCTTTAATTCTAAACAAAATCATTAACTAAATATCAAGAATATTTCATCAACATTTCAATTATAAAAAGAACGCTAGCAGTTGTTGGTAAGCTTATTTTCATTTCCTTTTGCAAAAAACAATATTAGAAATAACTATAGTTAATCCATTTATTAATCACAAAATTTAATTATTCGAAATAAATCCAAAGTTCAAAGAAACTTTAACATAAAGATAAGATTATAAATTCAAGGTGTATAGTGAAATAAATAAAAAAAAACTTATCGCTTTAATGCTTAATGTTTTAGTGGATGAAACAAACATTGTCTAACTAAGAAATAACGTCTAATAAAAAGAAAAAATGGAAAATTCTATTTTTTTTAATTTCTAGTTGAGTTCTACTTCAATTCTAGTTTAGTTGTAAATCAGTTCTAATTCAATTTTAGTTAACTTCTAGTTTAGTTAAGTTCTACTTTACTTGCATTCTAGTTCATTCTAGTTCATACAGACTAAGTCTGTATGATCAGAGATTTTCATTGTTTTTGCCCTAGAGCCTTTAGTTTAGCCAGAAAATTGACTTTTATGTTTTCACTCAAAAATCGAATTTTGAAGCGAAATAAAAGTGATCACAGATTTTCATTGTTTTTCCTCTAGAGCCTCTAGTTTAGCCAGAAAAAGGACTTTTATGTTTTCACTCAAAAATCGATTATTTGTGCAAAATCAAATTTTGATGAAAAATAAAAATGCTCAGAGATTTTCATTGTTTTTGCCCTAGAGCCTCCAGTTTAGCCAGAAAATGGACTTTTATGTTTTCACTTAAAAATTGATTGTTGATGCAAAATAGAAGTGATCACAAATTTTCTTTGTTTTAGCCCTAGAGCCCTAGTTTAGCCAGAAAATGGACTTTTATAATTTCACTCAAATATCGAATTTTGAAGCAAAATAGAAGTGATCACAGATTCTCATTGTTTATGCCCTAGAGCCTCTAGTTTAGTCAGAAATGGACTTTTATGTTTTCACTCAAAAATCGAATTTTGAAGAGAATAAAATTGATCACAGATTTTCATTGTTTATGCCCTATAGCATATAGTTTAGTCAGAAAATGGACTTTTATAAAATCACAAAAAATTGAATTTTTATGCAAAATAGATGTGATCACAGATTTTCGTTGTTTTTGCCCTAGAGCCTGTAGTTTAGCCAGAAATGGACTTTTATGTTTTCACTCAAAAATCGAATTTTGATGCAAAATAAAAGTGATCACAGATTTTTATTGTTTTTGCCCTAGATCCTCTAGTTTAGACAGAAAAAGGACTTATATGTTTTCACTCAAAAATCAAAATTTGATGAAAAATAAAAGTGATCACAGATTTTCATTGTTTTAGCCCTAGAGCCTCCAGTTTTGCCAGAAAATGGACTTTTATGATTTCACTCAAAAATTGAATTTTGATGAAAAATAAAAGTGATCACAGATTTTCATTGTTTTTGCCTGGAGCCTATAGTTTAGCCAGAAAAAGGACTTTTATGTTTTCACTCAAAAACCGAATTTTGATGCAAAATAAAAGTGATCACAGATTTTCATTGTTTTTGTCCTAGTGCCTCTAGTTTAGCAAGAAAATGGACTTTTATGTTTTCACTCAAAAATCGAATTTTGTTTTCACTCAAAAATCGAATTTTGATGCAAAATAAAAGTGATCTCAGATTTTCATTGTTTTTGCGTAGAGCCTCTAGTTTAGCCAGAAAGTGGACTTTTATGTTTTCACTTAAAAATTGATTGTTAATGCAAAATAGAAGTGATCACAAATTTTCATTGTTTTAGCCCTAGTGCCTCTAGTTTAGCCAGAAAAAGGACTTTTATGTTTTCACTCAAAAATCGAATTTTGATGCAAAATAAAAGTGATCACAGATTTTCATTGTTTTAGCCCTAGAGCCTCTAGTTTAGCCAGAAAATGGACTTTTATGTTTTCACTCAAAAATTGAATTTTGATGAAAAATAAAAGTGATCACAGATTTTCATTGTTTTTGCCGTAGAGCCTCTAGTTTAGCCAGAAAATGGACTTTTATGTTTTCACTCAAAAATCGAATTTTGAAGAAAATAGAAGTGATCACAGATTTTCATTGTTTATGCCCTAGAGCCTTTAGTTTAGTCAGAAAATGGACTTTTATGTTTTCACTGAAAAATCGAATTTTGATGCAAAATAAAAGTGATCACAGATTTTCATTGTTTTTGCCCTAGAGCCTCTAGTTTAGCCGGAAATGGACTTTTATGTTTGCACTCAAAAATTGAATATTGATGTAAAATAAAAGTGATCACAGATTTTCATTGTTTTTGCCCTAGAGCCTCTAGTTTAGCCAGAAAATGGACTTTTATGTTTTCACTCAAAAATCGAATTTTGAAGCAAAATAGAAGTGATCACAGATTTTCATTGTTTATGCCATACAGCCTCTAGTTTAGTCAGAAAATGGACTTTTATGTGATAAATAAAAGTGATCACAGATTTTCATTGTTTTTGCCCTAGAGCCTCTAGTTTAGTCAGAAATGGACTTAATGTTTTCACCCAAAAATCGAAATATGATGCAAAATATAAGTGATCACAGATTTTCATTGTTTTTACCCTAGAGCCTCTAGTTTAGCCAGAAAATGGACTTTTATGTTTTCACTCAAAAATCGAATTTTGATGCAAAATAAAAGTGATCATAGATTTTGATTGTTTTTGCCGTAGAGGCTCTAGTTTAGCCAGAAAATGGTCTTTTATGTTTTCACTCAAAAATCGAATTTTGTTTTCACTCAAAAATCGAATTTTGATGCAAAATAAAAGTGATCTCAGATTTTCATTGTTTTTGCCATACAGCCTCTAGTTTAGTCAGAAAATGGACTTTTATGTGATAAATAAAAGTGATCACAGATTTTCATTGTTTTTGCCCTAGAGCCTCTAGTTTAGTCAGAAAATGGACTTAATGTTTTCACCCAAAAATCGAAATATGATGCAAAATATAAGTGATCACAGATTTTCATTGTTTTTACCCTAGAGCCTCTAGTTTAGCCAGAAAATGGACTTTTATGTTTTCACTCAAAAATCGAATTTTGATGCAAAATAAAAGTGATCACAGATTTTGATTGTTTTTGCCCTAGAGCCTCTAGTTTAGCCAGAAAATGGTCTTTTATGTTTTCACTCAAAAATTGAATTTTGTTGCAAAATAAAAGTGATCACAAAATATCATTGTTTTAGCCCTAGAGTATCTAGTTTAGCTAGAAAATGGACTTTTATGTTTTCACTCGAAAATTGATTTTCGATGCAAAATAGAAGTGATCACAGATTTTTATTGTTTATGCCCTTGAGCCTCTCGTTTGCTAGAAAATAGACTTTAATATTTTTTATATATATTTAAAAAAAAATAATTTATTAACTAATTAATTACAATACTTTTAAGGTTTTTAATAAATTAAATTTAAACAATTACTAGAAAAAACACACACTTAACGTATTGAAGTTGATTGAAAATTTGAATTATTTACAAAAGAATTTTGATGCAAATGATGTAATTGTGGCGGCTGATGTTGTTGATGGTGATGCGAATGATGATGGAAATCATGTTGCAATTGAAATGTTGAGGAGGAATGTGTTGGATCAGATTGTAAATGTGTCAAATTGTGCAGATGATGTTGATGATGACTGTGCATTTGTTGCTGATGATGATGCTGCTCTGATGGCTGATGTTGAAGATGCGAATTTTCAAAAGTCAAACAAGTACTTGATGTAGAATCTAATTCGGGTGAGGGGGTCTCTGAATACCAATGATTTGTTGGTTGATGATTATGATTCGTTTCTGTCAATGATGTGTGTTGTAAATAAGATGAAATTTGTTCTTGCTGATGATGATTATGTCCATAATTGTCCTCATAACGTAAAGGTTTTAATGGTTCTTCATTATTATTATCGCCATTGGGACTACTCCAATTATTGTTAGAGATATTATGATTATTCAGGGACGTGGCAGGTGATGAACGTATCAGTGAAGAATTCGATAAATGATGATGAAAACCAAAAGGCCAATTCTGTAAGTAAAAATATAAGATAAATTGTTAATTATTATTGTGCGTAATAATTGTGTTAAAAAAAATTGTTTATAAATATTTATAGATAAAATAGAAGCCACTTAAGTGTCTTTATGTCTGAAGTTTTTTTTTCGTTTTGTGTATTTTATAAATTTAATCATAAATTACTAAATGATGTGCTTGTAATAAATTTTTGTAAACAATTTGTTGTGGAAACCATAAGTAACAAAAGGAATTCATCACAACATCGCAATCTATTCACAAACTATTTAGCGTGAAAACACCAAAAAAAGAGTGTTATTTGTCTTTATTTTTCCTTCTTTTGTTGATACTTGCCACATGCTAATTATTATTTGTCTATAAACAACAACGTCATCAACATCAGCAACATCATTATTATTATAATTGTTATTGTACTCTTAGAATATTGTGGGTAATGATATGTGGTGTGGTTATTTTCCGATGCCTAAACAAACTCTGACTGCTAATATAAGGCCCATATGGTTTTGAAATTTTGATGTCTTTATAATGTTTATGTTGTGAGGGTATAGAATAAAATAAGGGGGTTTTCCTATTTATTTAGAAGAATAAGAAAAAATCGGCCAACTGGCGTTAATAATCCTCTACTTGGCAAAATATTTCAAGGAACCACCTTTGAATTGCAAACGTGAGCTTTTCACGAAATAGGCCAAATTCAGTACTAGTTTAGTTGCAATTAAGTTGTGGTTCAATTCTTGTTCAGTTCCAGTTTAGTTCTAGTTCACTTCTAGTTGAGTTCTAGTTCAGTTCTAGTTCAAATCTAGTTCAGTTCTAGTTCAGTTCTAGTTCTAGTTCAGTTCTAGTTCAGTTCTAGTTCAGTTCTAGTTCAGTTCTAGTTCAGTTCTAGTTCAGTTCTAGTTCAGTTCTAGTTCAGTTCTAGTTCAGTTCTAGTTCAGTTCTAGTTCAGTTCTAGTTCAGTTCTAGTTCAGTTCTAGTTCAGTTCTAGTTCAGTTCTAGTTCAGTTCTAGTTCAGTTCTAGTTCAGTTCTAGTTCAGTTCTAGTTCAGTTCTAGTTCAGTTCTAGTTCAGTTCTAGTTCAGTTCTAGTTCAGTTCTAGTTCAGTTCTAGTTAAGTTCTAGTTCAGTTCTAGTTCAGTTCTAGGTTAGTTCTAGTTCAGTTCTAGTTCAGTTCTAGTTCACTTCTAGTTCAGTTCTAGTTCAATTCTAGTTCCGTTCTAGTTCAATTCTAGTTCAATTCTAGCTCAGTTCTAGTTCAGTTCTAGT
>NC_060954.1:57258518-57293765 GCF_022045245.1 Lucilia cuprina
TATCTATCTATCTATCTATCTATCTATCTATCTATCTATCTATCTATCTATCTATCTATCTATCTATCTATCTATCTATCTATCTATCTATCTATCTATCTTTTATTTGAAATAGTAGTTCAAGTGGAAAATTTCATATTTATTCTACAATTAAAAACAAGGACAGCGTCCAGCAGTCTGGTTCCGGGTCCAATTATTTCTTAACAAAACCTTTAAGTAATAATTACTTCATAAAATGTATTGTTTCTTTTTTTCAATAGAACGAAAGCTGAAAATTATTATTTATTTATTTATTATTAACATTTTCCCAAACCATTAATTTAGTTTCCAAAAAAAGTTTTTCAAAAAACAACATAATGTTTAAATCTCATTTGATAACTAAGTACTTTATTATGTCAAGTTACTATAATTATCTTTAAAAATAGCGTGGATTGCTAAAAATATATTAAAAAAATAACTAACTATTTAATATTGTTGGGCTGTTTTTTAAATAATATAATTTATAATCCATAATATCTGTGTTGTAAATATTAAAAGTCAATTTTTTTTGGCAATTAAAAAAACTCTTGGTAACAGGAAATTTATGACGGTTTTCTGTGGGTAATTTTTGTTTTTATAAAAACACAAAACTTTATATAAAAAAAAACAAAATTGGGAAATATCATGGTGAAGATTTTGCTTAAAACACTATAGGCCAATTTACGGAAATTTTCTAAAAATAATTGTTATATGTATGTATATCTTCTATTGAAGTCCTTTTGGAACCATAAAAAAGAACATATCTCATATGACCAATCTTTTCAAAATTCATTGTTTTTGAATAAACTCTACTTCATATCACTTGAGGTTTCATATATTAACTACAGATCAGATATGTAATATCTTTCTTAAAATTTCTTTTCTCAATTGAATAAAAGTAAAAGTATTTGATTTAAAGTTTTTTTCTTTCAAAGAGTATTTGCAAAAAATCATTTCATTATCTTGTCATTTTTAACTAATCACGCCCACTTATACAAATTTATGAAAGAAATCAAAAGTCTGTTTTATGATTTAGACCCTAATTCGAAATTCAGGTCACATTTTATGATATTAATTCATACATACATCAATAAAAATACAATAGACTTTTTTTCGTAACAAAACTATATAAAGCTGGAACTGGCTATGACGAATGAAATATAATATTATAACAATTATGCCGAATTTTTAATCAACATGAATTTAAGTCGAGAATGTTAAGTTAATTTCTACATGTGAGCTATATATTGACATAGGTCTTTGTTAACCAATAGTTTGGGAATCTAAGATACCTTCTATTATTTCTTAAATAGTTTATTACGGGAAACTTTTCTTTGTAGATTTATGCTAAATTGTATTATGATATATTTTTATATTATATACTATTAAGAGCATTAGGACCAAGATATGGTATGGACTATTATTTTAACGATTTATTTTGTGACTTAACTAATTTTTTTTGAGAAAGTCATATATAAGAAATGGGGTCATGTATATACTGATCCTTTTTTGTAAAGTGATTTTGGTTCTTGTATAGCTAGTTTATGACGAATTAAACTGTTAAGCTAAGTTAGGTTTAGAAGAGTTATGCACCAGAGAAGTTGCATATCCACTCGGGGACCATAAGTCTAAAGATTGGAGATTCAAAAACAGAAAAAGAAAAACTAGAAAGAAAGAAAAAGATAAATAAAAGGATAGAAATAATTATCGGTCAATGCTTTAAAGACTGGTGAGAGAGAGAGGATCTTTGTCCCCTTAAAATGCTCAGCCGAAGAAGTAACCAACTCCAAAACCAATTAAACTACAAGGGTCAAAACCCGCAATATTGTCCCATTATCATCATGGATTCTATTCCTTAGACATTTCAGCCTAAGATTCTGTATACCTGCAATAGTCGGGTATATTGCTGTCCCACTTAATGACAAAGGACTTAAATGAGCACTGCCCCTTTAGCATCCCTATCTGAATTCTTAGACTACATCTATCCAGTCCAATAATTATTTTGGTAGCCCCATATCAAATTTTGGCCACAGGGCCCTTTGTACTTTACAATCCAATCTACTATTCCAGGAATGTTTTATAATGTCTTGGAATCTTTCGAATGTCAATATATAACAATGACAAATGGGTGCTGAGTTAAAAAACGTTAAGGAGAGTCAGAAGAGAGTTTTACAATATAATTTTATATATTACTGTTTAGATCTTATTCCGGGATAGCGGTCCGGGCCAATATTGTTCAATTTTATGCCAGAAAACTTCTTCAAAACAAATTTCACATATCTAGCTACTTCCTTTTTCGACCCTTTTAGTATTTTCAATAGTCAGACGATTGAAGCTTCTTGATATTTTTTAATAAAGTTGTGAAAATTTTGAAGTCTACTTCTTGCATTTTTCGCAGTGTATGTATACAAAAATGTGCATAATAATTAAGGTAAAAATGTCTATCATCTTTATAAAGTTTTACAAGTAATAAATTTACATCAAGTAATAAATATACATCACTTTTATAATATTTGAAATTTTTATTTTTCTTAAATAAAGCAAGTCTCACTAGAGTTTGTAATTATTTAAATATTTTTGCACTCATTACTAAAATAATACACTAAATCATACATATAGGATCCTGATAGCATGAATATTTGTTAGACTAAACTTTGTGATACTTTTTGTTCTTCAACTGCTACTATTTTAAACATAGAATTTATCATGCAGCGTCCTTTTTGAATGAAAATCTTTTTCACTTTCCAATTAGTATTTTTACACATATTTAACTAAAGGGTGTACTAGATAAGTAAAACACACCAGTTTGACCTGATTCACACTAGGAAACTTTTTTTTGGGAAACTTTTGATTTTTGTGCGTGAGAGAAAGAGAAAGAAATATCAACCATCTCTTTTTCTAACACACAAAATCAAAAGTTTCCCAGTGTGAACCAGGTCTTTACATTTTGTGTAATTTGTTACTGTCACACAGTGTCAACTAGGTTTCTATAGTTGAAACAAAAAGTCCACTTTTTGCATTTTATGCAAAGTCCATTTTTCGTATTTTGGACTTTTTTCATTTAGTCAAAAGCCGACTTTATGGCTTTTAGTATTTCATAAATAGACGACTTTTAGATTTTTTCCGACTTTATCCTACTTTTCGATTTTTTCGACTTTTTGACTATTTTCAACTTCTTTCAACTTTTTTAATTTTTTTCGAGTTTTTCCGACTATTTTAAAGTTTTTGACTTTTTTCCACTTTTTTAAAATTTTCGACTATTTTTAACTTTTTTCTACTATTTTCGAGTTTTTAGACTTTTTTCGAATTTTTTACTTTTTTAGACTTTCTTTGTAGAGTTCTACAGTTGAAACGAAAAGTCGACTTTTCGACTTTTTTTATTTAGTTAAAAGTCGACTTTTCGACTTTTTGCATTTTATGAAAAGTCCATTTTTCAACTTTTCGACTTTTTTCATTTAAATAAAAGTCAACTTTTAGACTTTTCGACTATAAGCATTTTATAAATAGTCGACTTTTTCCGACTTTTTTCGACTTTTCGACTTTTTCCGACTTTTTTCGACTTTTTTTTACTATTTTCGACTTCTTTTTACTTTTTCCGACTATTTTTTGACTTTTTTCGAGTTTTTCCGACTATTTTAGAGTTTTTGAGTTTTTTCACCTTTTTTAAAATTTTTGACTTGTTTCTACAATTTCCGACTTTTCGACTTTTTTTGACTTTTCGACTTTTTTCGACTTTTTTGACTTTTTTGACTTTTTTGACTTTTCGACTATTTACGACTTTTTTCGACTTTATTAGACTTTTATTCACAAAGTCGACTTTTCGAATTTTTTCATAGACGATAGTCGAGTTATCGACTTTTGTGGAATAAAATAGTCGACTTCGACTTTTTTCACCAAAAATTGTTCGATTATTCGAAAGTCGATTTATAGAACCCTATTTTTTTGACTTTTTTCGACTTTTCGACCTTATTTACAAAGTAAACTTTTTTCATAAACGATAGTCGACATCGACTTTTCGAAAAAAGGCGAGAGAACCCTTTAATTTTCTAAAAAATTCAGATATTTTGTTATGCAGCACTTTTTAAATTTTTAAAATTTAACGTTATTTTTCAACACAACAAACACGATTATTAAAATTAATTTATTATAAATATAATAATATTTTAAAACATGTATTAACTTGCTGCATATTATAATAGATACATATTATTATAATTTTATAATATGACACGTTTTATTAATAAATTTAATTCTCATTTATAAGATTGCAATTACATTCGTTGCTTTTTTGTTCACTCGATAACATTTTGAATAACGGCAGCCGCCTGCACTACGTCACACTGTTCCTAACCTAATACAATTGTGTTGTTGTTTTTCTTTTATTATTGTAAACAAAACAAATGGCATGTAATTTCTTTTTTTTATTTTCTTTCACAAATTTTTTACTTTTTCTTCAAAATTTTATAATATTTTATTACTAACCATCAATATCCGATGATGTACTCGTGTTTACACTTGTTCTTTGCATTATTGGAGATTTACATTAAAAACTATTTTTCTTAAAAAAAACTTTAAAAAAATACGAAAATATTTTTAACTATTTTAAAGTCACTTATAGTAACGTTTCAGTTCCCAGATCAACGACAACTAAGAATTTGCACAAGGAAACATATAGTTAAATAAATGAGTATTGAAATTGTTTTTTTTTAAACAAAAATCGACGCTAGTTGTAAAACATAGTGTGTTAGACGATAACAATGTTAGTTAACAGTTCGCTAGGTTAGTTATAAATTATTTATGACAGTGGCAACAAACATCCCATAAAGTTGCTGCGAACCGTGGAGTTTATTAAATAATATGTTTTATTTGCAATTTTTTATTAAAAAAAAAATTGGAAACCAAATCTGAACAGCAGCACATTGATGAATTGTTTACTAACACTTAATATTTCACTTTCTTTGTGTTTCTTTCTCTCTCTTTCTGTATTTTGTGTTTTTGTCATCTTTATTATTTTATTACTTTTTTCTGCCTGTTTGACGAGTTTTGCTTTTATTTTTTAAAATATACAATAATAGCTAATGGGCTATTCACAGATTAACATTTACATAAATTTTTTCTATAAAACAAAATAATGTTTAGTTAGTCCCTAGATTAGACATACCTATAATCTAATATATTGTAGTTTAATCTCTAGAATACACTGAGGTTTTATCTTTGTAATGCACTATTGTTTAGTTACGACTACAGTCTATAGTCTGGACTACAGTATGGAATATAGTCTTTAGTATAGACTGAAGTTTTTTCTCTGTAATACACCTCAATGTAGTTTATAATCTGGACTATAGCATAGTCTATAATGCAGGCTTTAGTCCAGTCTAAAGTGCAGACAATAGTCTAGCCTGTAGTGCAGGCTAAAGTCTAGTCTATATTTTATAATATGGTCTAGTTTATAGTTCATATTATAGTTTAGTTCATACTATGGTCTAGTGACTCTCTAGTCTATAGTTCATATTATAGTATAGTCCTATAGTCTATAGCTTAAACTTTAGGTTAGTCTATGGTCTTGACTATAGTTTAATCCATAGTCTGGACTACAGTCTACTCTATAGTCTAGTCTATAGACCTTAATTTGAGCAATGTTTCCGTCTCTAAAAGATTACAGTCTATAGTGTATAGATCAGACCATAGAATATATATAGTCTGCACTATAGCCTAGACTAAAGTATGAACTATAGACTAGTCAAAAGTGCTGATGATAGTCTAGCCAAGAGTGCACACTATCATCAAGTCTGGCGTATATTCAAATCTATAGTTTAGATTATAGGTTAGTCATTGCCTGGACTATATTTAAGTCATTAATTAGTCTATGTTCCATTCTATTGTGTGGACTATATTTTAGTTTATTGTATTCACTACATTGTAGTCTCTAGGCTCGACAATGTTGTGGTCTATAGTGGGGACAATAGTGTAGTCTAAAGTTTAGTAGTATGTTCTACAATTTAGTTGTTGTTGTAACTGTTCAAACTTTAAAATATTTGCTCCATACCAGAGCAACTCTTGTGTTCTGCGGCAAAAGTTCGTTTCTATTTCTACAATAAGGCGGTGGGCGATCTCCAAGAAAAAGGACATTCATGCGGTAACCTGAAACCACGGTATTGATGGCATCTCTATGAATGTCGTTCAAAGTTGCTGTATACGAACTACGATCCAAGGGATTTTGTACATATCATCGTATGCACAAAGGTCCTCCCTGACATGCCTCGGTGGAGTATCCAACTGTGTGATTTTAATATTGGGAAGACTCCTCCGGTGACAACCCACGGGGAACTATTTAGACAGCATGACATTATGTTCTTTGACTGGGAGGACCTTCGTTTCCTCGTGTAGGTACTTCTTCGAGGTTATTTGCATGTAGCCCGTTACAGTCCGTAGGACAGCATTTTGGCAGCTCTGCATGTTTCTCCACTGAGGAGACCACACTAGGGTAGCATAATTGACCACTGACGGGCCATTTGTTTTATATGTTGCCATCAAGGTTTCATTGTCCATTTCCCATGTGCTGCTGTCTAGCGCTTTAAGGACTGCGTTCCTACTGCACGTTAGTGTAGACTAGTCTAGTGTCAGGACTATATTGTGGGCTATAGTTTAGTCTATAATCTAGGCTGTATAATCTAAACTAAACTCTATAGTTTAGTTTATAGGCATAGCTATTGACTTTGGTATATGCTATAGTCTAGTCTTTAGTGTAGACTATGTTCTAGTTTGAAGTGTGAACTATGTTCTAGTTTATATACTAGAGAAAGGTGAAGTCTATAGACTTCCTTAGAAGTCTATAATTTAGACTAATTTATAGACTGAATAATAATTTTTATTTATAGTCTGGACCTTAGTCTAGAATGTTAAAGACGCGATCTGTGAATATCCCTACAGAGAAGAAAGAAAAAAAGCTTTTACACACAACAATAGAATATAGGTATTACAGATATGAGCAGCAATTTATAATTGTTTGTTGTAATAAAGCTTTGAATTTGTTAAAAAGAAATTTACAATAATTTAAGGAAATATTTACAAGCTTTTGGAGTGTTGAAAGTAATCGAATAAGGCCTTTAATTGATTAATAAGTTAAGTAAACATGAAAAATTTGTAGATTTAAATATGTTTTTATAAAAAAAGTATTTGTTTTAACTAATTGATGAAAACAATCTTAAATTTAAACTATTATTAACCTTTTTGTTTAACATTTTGACTAAACATTTCTGATTTATAAAGAGACAGAGAGGAAAAATATCAACATTCAAGAAGAGAAAGAATTTCAGCATTCAAGATATTAAGGGCGAGTTTTTCTGATAAAGATAATCTTCATTCTTTGGTTAAACCTGGTTTAATATATGTTTCGTGTTTTTCAGTTATCAGTTAAGTTACTTATTATCTTAGTTTAACTGAGTGTAATTGGCCAATTAAACTCAAGTTATAAGTGAGAAAAAACAATTAACAAAAACAATAAAACAATGATTTCGAACAAGAACAAAAACATAATATTTTAAGTAAATTACAATTTTCTGATTTGTTTTGTTTCATTAATTATTGTTTTAAATGTTTATTTAACATTTTTCCAAAATTTCCCATTTTACAAAAGTGTTGTTTGCAAAAAACAGCTGTTCATTGTTTATGTTTTTAAGTGAAAACTTGGCAATACTAACAAAGTTAACTGAGCTTAAATCTAAAACTGAAAAACACAATTATCGGTTAAAGACCGCCTGAATTTGTTCCGAGTTTAATCTAACAGCAAGTTAAGCCTCGTTTAACTGATGAGTAAAAAAACCGCCCTAAGAGGTTTGTATGATTTGATTTTTATTGTAGGTATAAAAGAAAGGCTTGTTTTTTGTTTAATTTATACCTACAGTAGCATTGAAAATTACCCAGGAAATTCATATCTAATCGTTATATTTCCAATCAGCATTATTTGATATACGTGTCCAAAACAAATTATAAATTAATAAAACAAATTTATATGTTAAGATGTTAAAGATTTTATAGATTTGTGTTGATAATATACGACATGTATTTAAACGAGCTTTTAACTTTTCCCATAGTTCAAACAGGTGGGTTTTTTAAACAAAAATTTGGCACATTTTCTAAACAATACTTATCAGAAGGAAAAGAAAACAACTTCATACATATTTTTAATCTTTCTCCATTTTAATGTTTTTTTTAAAGAATATTAAACTTATAAAAAAAGTTTTTGTGTTTTATGTAATTAAATAAAGGCTTTCACAACTTGGAATGAACAAAAAAAAAATCAACTCAAAAAGATATGTGTCATTGTATGAATGAAGAAGAAAACAAATTAACAAGACTCAATAACTCTATAGTAAATGAAATATATAATGAAAATGTTAAATTAAAACCATTTCCCAGTAAATAATAAAAATATACATATTTTATATAATAAATATAATGAAGCGAGTTTAAATAAAAGCACAGCTAATATTTAACTAATTACATAAACTAGTTATTACATATAATAATGTGAATCATTGCAGTTTTAGGCCTAAAAGTATCAATCACTCGACAAATTATAGCAGCAACTATAAGGTAATTTAATTAATTTCTCATTTTGTTTATTATTATAGTTATTTAATATTTTATAGATATTTTTTTATAAATATATATATATATATATATATATATATATATATATATATATATATATATATATATATATATATATATATATATATATATATATATATATGTATGTATGTAATGTAGATGAAGAGCATTCAAATTTAATTAATCAATTTGTTTGTTGGTTTGTTGCTTTGTTTGGTTTTTGAGAGTTTTGGGGTTATAAATAAAAAACGAAATTATATTTGTTGCGTTAATTTTATTTGTTTTCTGCAAATGTTGTTGTTTAGTATTTATAGCGATAAATGGCTACACCAGCAACACCGATTAATATGGAACCCATTAGATAGCCGAGTAATTTTAGCTGTGGGAGGAAAAAAAAAGTTTAAACAAATTGTGACTGAAGTATACTTTATAACAAACCTTAGAACTTTCCACAGTTTGTTGTTTTTGAGGTTGTTTATTTTTCTGTTCCAATTTCTTAGCCTGACCCAACATTTTTTGATACATTTCTTTTTCATTGTGCTCTTCACGTCTTGCTTTAATGATAAGCTTGGCCAAGTCCTGTAAAACAATATAGAAAATAAAAAAATAGTCTGGAAAGTCGACTTTTTGTATTTAGTTAAAAGTCGACTTTTCAACTTTTTGCATTTTAAAAAAGTCGACTTTTATACTTTAAATATTTTATAAATAGTCGATTTTTTCGTCTTCTCTACTTTTTGACTTTTTTCGAATTTTTATCGACTATTTTAGAGTTTTTGACTTTTTTCCGCTTATTTAAAATTTTTGACATTTTTCTACTATTTTCGACTTTTTCAGACTTTATTTCAAAGTCGACTTTTCGACTTTTTTACAGACGATAGTCGAGTTATCGACTTTTTTTTAACAAAAAGTCGATTGTTCAATTATTCGAAAGTCGATTTATAGAACCCTTATCTCGACTATAGTCTAATATATTGTAGTCTATAGTCTAATCTTTAGTCTAGCCTATTGTCTAGTTTACAGTCTAGTCTACAGTCTAGTCTTTAGTCTAGCCTATTGTCTAGTTTATAGTCTAGTCTATAGTCTAGTCTATAGTCTAGTCTATAGTCTAGTCTATAGTCTAGTCTATAGTCTAGTCTATAGTCTAGTCTATAGTCTAGTCTATAGTCTAGTCTTTAGTCTAGTCTATAGTCTATAGTCTAGTCTATAGTCTAGTCTATAGTCTAGTCTATAATCTAGTCTATAGTCTAGTCTATAGTCTAGTCTATAGTCTAGAGTATAATCTAGTCTATAGTGTATTTTCAAATCTATTGTCTAATCTCTAGTCTAGTTCATTGTCTAGTCTATAGTATAGTCTAGTCTATAGCCTACTCTATAGTCTACTGTATAATCTAGTATATAGTCTAGTCTATAAACTCTAGCCTATAGTTTAGTCTATAGTCTAGTGTATAGTCTAGTTTAAAGTATGGTCTATATCTAGTCTATAGTGTAATCTTTGGTTTAGTCTATATTCTAGACTATAGTCTAGTCTTTAGTTTAGTGTATAATCTAGTCCAGCTAGCTAGTCTTTAGTCTAGTTTATAGTCTAGTCTTTACTCTGGAAAATAAACTTGTCTGTAGTCTGGACTATACTCTAGTTTATAATCTGAACTATAGTCTAGACTAATGTCTAATCTAAAGCATGAACTATAATCTAGTCTATAGTCTGGACTGTAGACTATAATCTGGACTATAGGCTAGCCTATAGTCTGGACTATAGTCTAGTCTATAGTTTGTAGTCTGTAAGTTAGTCCCGACTGTTGACTAATTTATGGTTTGCACTAAAGTCTACTAAAGCCTATTTATAATTTCATCTATATTCTAGTCTATAGGCCAGATTATTGTTTTTACTTTTCTAAAGTTAGATCAAAGTTTATAAGCTTTTTCAGTATTGTTGAATTTTGAAAAATACCTGTTGTATTGCTCTACTTTCTGGTTCTAAAGTAGCTGCTTTTTGTAAAAGTGAAATGGCTCCCTTGGTATCTCCTTTACCCTCAAGTATCTAAAACAAAATAGTTATTAAAATAACATACAAATTTCTTTTATGCATTTCTCTACACTCACTCTGCCTTTTCTATATAAAGCCTTCGAGTTATTGGGTTGACAGCGTAAAACATGTTCTACCGATTTTAAGGCGGCATCAAAAGCTGATATTTTGATTTGTGCCATAGCCAAATTATTATAGACTA
Source organism: Lucilia cuprina (assembly GCF_022045245.1). Classification (NCBI taxonomy): domain Eukaryota; kingdom Metazoa; phylum Arthropoda; class Insecta; order Diptera; family Calliphoridae; genus Lucilia; species Lucilia cuprina. Next base: position 57,269,375 of record NC_060954.1, read on the forward strand.
TCAATCGATCATCTAATAAAGTTTGTAATTCGGAATTTGAAAGCTGAAAAAGTAACAATTTACTAAATAAACATTTTGCCTGTTTATACATTTTATATTACGAGTATTTTATACCTCAATATCTTCTTTGTCAAATTCAGCATCAGGATCACCATCACGATTGTCTAAATATTCTAAAGCACGTCTATATAATTGTATGGCAGTACTAAATTCACTGCGATTATACCAGAAATTAGCACGTTCCTTTTTGCGGGTGCTGTTTATTAAAAAAAGTTTAAATTAATGTTAATTAGTTTGAGTTAAATATATATTTCTTGAAATACTAACCCGTATTTTTTGCGTATATCAAATGATTTCAAGTCAGCAAAATCTTCATATTTAGAATCGATTAAATGCACTTCATATGTTATCTATAAAGAAAAATATAAGTAAATAAACAAATCAATTATTTAGAAACATTATGTGATCGTCTATGGAATCTGTATAAACACTTACTGTTGCTTCTGGAGGAATGCTTAAAGCAGGTTCTTTGTCATTTTTTAAACCCAATGAACCATAGGCAAATCGAGGATCTACTTTAACTTCAGCCACTTCACCTATATTCATTAATGGTACAACCATATCAAGACCTTGAACGACCTAAAAATAAAAAAGAACATTGTACAGTTGCGATCGTTTGATTAGGTTACAACAACAACATATAGCTTAAATACTTTATCATTACTACAAAAAAACTTTACCTCATAATCACCAACATGTACTTGATAGTTTTCTTCCTTCTCAACAACGGTGCCATCGTCCAGTTTGCCGGTAAAACTTATTGTCACTAATTCACCACGTTGTGGTTTCTTCTCAACCTTCGATTTCTTAATAACGCGTTTTATTAACTGACCATTACCCAAAACATCACAGGGTTCTTCATCGCCCACAGAAGCAGGCGCACCACTATCACTGTCGGAGTCTACGGCGGGCGCTGATGCCTCAGTAGCTTCGCTACCGGCTTGCCGTTCCTTATCCAATAATGCCTCGGATGCTGCCTTCATATCAGCCTCATTAAGATTTGAAAGATCTTCAAAAGAGCTATTGCTTGATTTTTCTGCATCCATGATTAAATATTTAGCGTTTTAAAACACAAAGAATCCGGCAGTTATCTACAATGATAAAGAAAATAGATTATCTTGTTAAAAACTTCATTATACTATATCTGCTATATAATCAAAGGTCATAGAACTTTCTAAAAAAAGTATCTGCTGCTTAATAAATACTTCTCGTATATTTCTTGATACGCACACGAAAAACAAATGCAAAATTTATCAAATGAAATAAAAAAAAAACTTCGCTTTGATGAAAGTGAACGTATTTTCTTTGTTTGCTCTCTTCTTTGTAGTAAATAAAACTTTACAATGTTTGGTTAAAAGTAACTATATCAAAAATAGTTGCTATATAATCTAAATTAGTGTAAAAATAATAAAACTACGGCTTTCTTTACAAAATATCTTGGATTATTTAGTTTTCTTTCTATTTCGAAGGCAATTTTCACTTTGATGTATGATATATATGACAGGCATGGAAAATTGTAATTTCAAAATAGCACTTGTTTTATGAAAAATTATACTTTTTTGGATTAAAAGTACTAACATAGTATTCGGCTTTTACTTTATATTCACTAGTCTACAAAGCTGAATTTAGCCTGATCTAGGGTCTAAACTACGTACTAGACTACTGTCTTTAGAATAATCTATTGACTTGTCTATGTAGTGGCCTTTCTGTTAATCCATTGTTTGGCTTATTGGCCAGTCTGTATTATTAACTCCTTGGATTAGTTTGTAGTTTAACGTATTAATTTAGTTATTTACTGGCTTACGGATTGATAAATAAGTATTATGTTGGAGTTACATTTACATATAGCACTGAACTTTCCATCCCTGCGATCAAGTACAAAATAAAGTAAATGTGACTCAGCTGTTAGAAAAAGTTGCCATATCATGCAAAAGTCAAATGTCAAACTAACAACTTTCTAAAGTAATGTTTTAATCAAAATATCAATTAAAAATAATGAAAAAAGATTAAACAATGATAAAATATTTATTCAAAGAAATTATATTATTACTTTAATTTTAAATGCAATTTAAATTCAAACCTAATAAACACATTTCAATGGTTTTTTTATATTTCAGCAAAATTCAACCCTGTACTATTTTAACGCTGTAGCAACGGCTTTTTTGTGCAAATCTATTACAAAAAAACTGCTAGAATTACGTTTTACACCAACAAATACGGTGTATTTTTGCTAGACTAATGACTGCTAGAATTTTTTAGCATAATGGCGATTTCTTTTTGACAGTTGACTCTACTTTTGGCGCACGTGTTTTCTCACGCACCGTCCTCAAAAAATCAAATAAAAATGTAATTATTTATTAAAATAAATGGAAAAAATTTGCGAAAATAACTAATTGTTTATGTTTACTTACAGATGAATGCCGAAAAATTGAAAAAGTTACAAGCGCAAGTGCGCATTGGTGGTAAGGGTACTCCTCGTCGTAAGAAGAAGATCGTACACTCCACCCCCGCTACAGATGATAAGAAATTGCAATCATCATTGAAGAAATTATCGGTCAACACCATACCCGGCATTGAGGAGGTCAACATTATCAAACATGACGGTACCGTCATCCATTTCAACAATCCCAAGGCTCAAGCTTCATTGCCCACCAACACCTTTGCCATTACTGGCCATGGCGAGAACAAGTCGATTTCTGAAATGTTACCAGGTATTTTAACACAATTGGGTCCCCAAGATATTACACAATTGAAAAAGATTGCCAGTGAATTGGCCAACAAGAGTGGTGCCGCCGCTGCTGGTGCTGCCGGTGCCGCCGCCAATGCTGGTGACGATGATGTACCCGATTTGGTAGAAAATTTCGAAGAAGTCGCTATTGGTGCCGCTAAACCCGCTGAGACTGCTGAAGCTGCCAAAAAACCAGAAGAAATTCCAGTGGCTTAGACGCGATAGGTTCTTTTTTCATTAGAGGGGGATGTTATTTAAAACAAAACAAAAAACCATTATTTTTACTATATTATATATACTTATAAAATTTAAACAACCTTTTTATTATTATAATATCTACTACCACATCCGTTGAGTGACTTAAACGTTAAAAAGTATGCCACCAAGTTACATGTGTGTGTGCAAGTCTGATGGATGTAAAGGATGTTTATACATATAAAAGCGTTGCTGCATAAAGGGGGGTTTCAACACACAATTCATATTTCTTCTGTTTGGATGAAATGAAGGAACGATGACGAAGAGACGGTGATTTTCTGGACTTTTTAACAACAAACGGATGAATGTTTTTGTTTAATTGGGCGTTAAGTAGTAAGCATGATTTACTATCTAAATCAACTATTTTTAAAACTTAATCATATAACAACAATAAGCTTAAACAAATAATAGTAAGAAGAAATTTGTTAAATTGAATGAAAACTTTAAAAAAACAAACAAGTGTAGTACACAACAAAATACAATACAAAAAAATATTAAAAGCTAAGGAGATTTCCTTTAACCAAAAGAAAAGAGAATCTCCTTAAAAGAAAACAAAAACACCCACATGTTTAGCAAATTCTTAATACCATTAAAAAACAAACAAAAACATCATACAAAATCATCATCACTTCAGTTTAATTTAAGGGGGATTATAAACACCATCAATAGCTGTTCGTAGCTACCCCAGGGGTTCACAAGACTATGAATAATTCCATTTAAAGGCTTTCCAATTTCAAAACATTGCCATGTTAGAGAAATGAAAATGCAGGCTTAAGGCATATATATATATTTTCATAAAATTGTTTTTAAATGTTAATGTTAAGAGAAAAATTGGTCTAGTCTATTAATTCAATTCAAAACTTATGTAATCAACAACAGAAATAGACTTTATTACTTCCCACAATACAAAACCCCTTGGAAAATAACCACAAAACACCAAACAAACCAACCAACCCTTCTATATATAAATTTTATAATTTAGCTATTTTATCATCATCGTACTTCATAACTATTTGTTCATTTCGGAAGCTTCAATACTTTTACCTCTACCACTTTATTACAATTATTTTTTATAAATTAAAACCAGAAAATACAATATTGGAACAAAAAAATTACAAAAAATCTTTAAGAAAAAACCTAACCAAATCTGTTGAAAACAATGTTTTTCTTTTTTTTTATTAACTTTTAGTAAAAACATAAAAAATATCAAATAAAGGAAATCATAAAAATACAAACAATTTTATTTTAGTTAAACCTTTTTTTTAATTCATATTCATATCAGCAGCAAGACAAAGGTCATGTGAAAAAAAAAAAACACAAAAACTTAAAACCTCATTTTAATCACACTACCGGTGACCAACAACAAAACCCACAAAGGAAAAAAATTAATCAAATTCTTAACCTTCAAATATTTAAATGTCTTGCAAAGTGTGGTGGTCTCTCTATAGAATATATAAAATTTCGGATTTTTGTTCGCATTTATATATTTTTTTTTTTTGGAAAATCTATAATTAGATCATTTATATCTATCCCCCACCACTATAAATTTTGTGTGTAACATTTGCTGTATATGTATAAAATATTCTATAGTATGCGTCAAAACAAATGAAATTTTTGTTCTTTGTTTCAAATGCAAATGTGGGGGAGGGTGTCTATCGTTGATGAGTGGTTACCGTTTTGGAAAAAAATCTAACCTGTAATCATTAATTTTGTCATTTATACTACTCATGGAATTCCTTAATGTTATTTCATTTGTTAATGTTTTCGTTTGTTTCCCCAAATGAAATTGCATTAATAGCCTTGAACTTTTTTTGTGCTGCTGTTGTTAGTGCAAAACAAAAGTGAGTTTTGTTTTTATGACTCATCATAAGAGCAATAAGATGTTGTTTATGGTCAATTTAATTTTCTTCTATCCACTTTTTTCTTTGCCATTTATATTTAGACAATCATTAAAGTTAACCTTAAAAGTGAAGTACATATTAGCGAATCAGCTGTTGTATCAAGAAAAAAACGAAAATATAATTGATTTTATATGCTACATCATAGCAAAGAGCTATTTTACCCTACTGTAGGTGTTTTAGAGATAATTTTCTTGTCTGAATTATTGTGTTTGTAAAGGTCAAATGGGGAAATTATATTACTATTCCAACAAAATCGAAGAATATATAAATTCTTAAGAATTTTTTTTTAATTTAGTTCAAAAAAGTAATTATCTATCCATCCATTTATGTATATCCAAAAAGTATTTATCTTTCTATATATCCATCTATGTATCTATCTATCTATGTATCTATCTATCTATCTATCTATCTATCTATCTATCTATCTATCTATCTATCTATCTATCTATCTATCTATCTATCTATCTATCTATCTATCTATCTAACTATCTATCTATCTATCTATCTATCTATATATCTATCTATCTATCTATCTATCTATCTATCTATCTATCTCAATCTATATATCTATTTACAGCTTAAAGTTCTTTAAAACATACACAATCACATACATGCATACATTTAGTCTGTTAATATTCTTACCTGTTTCCATGGTTATGGGTGAATCATAAAATGGTATGTATGGTTTAATATCTAAAACTGGTGTACCATCCACCATATCTGTGCCATAAAAACTAATAAATGACGATTCAATTCTTTCTATCTCCACCAATGACAAACCAATTGGACACGGGCGATGAGGTGAACGTGTTGCAAACACACCTACACGTTCTCCACCCAAACGAGGTGGTGCTACCTTTGCCTTTGGATGCGATGTATTCTTATGGAAATGATATATCACCCACATGTGTGAATACTCATCCAGACCTTCAAGAGCATGTTCGGGATTCGTAAATAAATCACAATTTAATTCAATAACACCACGCAAACGTCCGCCTACACTTGATTGTCGGGGTACTGCACGCTTTTCAGGGAAACATGTACGTATAATGCCAATGGGACGAAAAGTATCCTATTTACACAACGGAGAAAAAAAACAAAGGTTGTAAGATTCTTCTTTTTTTCACCTTTTTGTTATTATGTGTTAAAATAAAGATAGAAATAAAATTCTAAAAATAAATGTGCGCGCATCTTTTATTTTTATGTTTTGTAGTCTGTTACTATTATTATACATACCTTATGGGACTTCTTCTCCACCGCTAATGATGTTGTTGTTGTTGTCGTTTGTGGTGTCATTGATATTACATCTGTTGTGTCGGCTGAGTTGTTGCTGATGGTCAAGGTCGTGGTGGCTGTTGGGCTACAGATATTTGCATCATTTTGATTATGATTGTTTTCCAATTGACGACAACCTTCACAACGATAGTTTTTTAACAAACGGTCTATACTATCGATATCCTTGCGCTGTTTATGCTGCAAACTTCGTACTTGCTGTCTGTTGAGGAGGTAGAGTTGGGCCGGCATAAATAAAAAATAACTACATAAACAAAACATACTTACATATACTCATATTTGCAAAATGGAAAACTTACCGCAATTTATTAATTTCATTGCGTGCTACAGTTAGTTGAGTTTTTAAATGTTCTGCTTCATTTTCTAACATAGTTTTTAGTTGTTTATTAAAGTTTTTCTTTTTTCTAATTTTTGTCACTTTATTATTATTTCTATTTATTAACTGACAGAAGACTTCTGCTGTCACAGAATGTTTTGTTTTTGTCCAGTGCGCATTTTATAAGGTGATGTAAAATTCTGCAAAAACAACAACAAAAGTAGATAGTGCTGTCAAAACATCTAGATGTTGCCATATTATTTGTAATGTTTACCTAGTAAAAATCCCATGAAAGAAAATACAATTTCTTTGGGGGTTTTTTGGAATTTTAATTTTAAAAAATTCTAGAATTTGTCGAGATGTTATTGAATATAATATATCCTGATTTAAAACCTATTTGTATATTTGTTGATATATTTGTCAACAAATATCTATCAAACATATTGATATATAAATAAAACTCGTGAAAAATAAAGTCTATAATCTATATAATATTCTACCTTATAGTAGGGTTCTATTAATCGACTTTCTAATAATCGAACAATCGACTTTTTGTCGAAAGAAGTCGAAAAGTCGAAGTCGACTATTTTGTCCCAAAAAAGTCGATAACTCGACTATCGTCTATGAAAAAAGTCGAATAGTCGACTTTGTAAATAAAAGTCGAAAAGTCGGAAAGAGTCGAAAAGTCGAAAAATTTCGAAAAGTCGGAAAACGTCGAAAAGTCGTAAAAAGTCGGAAAAAGTCGAAAGAAGTCGAAAAAAATCGGAAAAAGTCGAAAATAGTCGAAAAATCGAAAAAAGTCGAAAATAGAAAGAAGTGGAAAAAACTAAAAGAAATTGAACAAATAGAAAAAAATATAAATAAATTTTTTTATTAATAATAAATAATAATAATATAATGTTAAACGGCAACATTATAAATTTACGCTTCTGGCATCGGAAAAAGTCGAAAAGTCGAAAAAAGTCGGAAAAAGTCGAAAAGTCGGAAAAACTCGAAAAACTCGAAAAGTCGACTATTTATAAAATATTAAAAGTCGAAAAATCGACTTTTAATTAAATGAAAAAAGTCGAAAAATCGACTTTTAACCAAATGTAAAAAGTCGAAAAGTCGACTTTTCATAAAATGCAAAAAGTCGAAAAGTCGACTTTTTATAAAATGCAAAAAGTCGAAAAGTCGACTTTTCATAAAATGCAAAAAGTCGAAAAGTCGACTTTTCGTTTCAACTATAGAACCCTACTCTATAGTCGGTCTATATTCCAGTCTCTAGTATAGAGTAGTCTTTAATCTTGTCAATAATTTAGTCTATTTATAATCTTGTCATTGTCTAGTCTAAATACTAGGGTCTGGAGTATATTTTTGGCTATTGTCTTGTCTTTATCCTAGTCTAAACTATAGTCAGATCTATAATTTAGTCTTTAGTCTAGTATATTAATTCTATAGGCCATTCTAGGTTAAAGTTTTATCAATAGTCTAGTCTATAGTCTAGACTATAACCTAGCCATTATTCTAGTCTATAGTTAGTCACACCATTTTCCAAATTAAAAAAATGCTTTTATTCACGCCTGTATTAAGCACTGCTAACAACAATACAATTTATGCAAAAATGCAACAATACATTCTAAATATTAAATAAAAATTATCTAAAAACTATTTACAACTTTGATACAACATTATCTAAAAAGAAATCTTGTTGCAAATTATCAGCATTTGCTGGATCACAGGCATATTGTTTGAAATCACGAATACCTTCCTTAAGCAAAACCTCTTCATCGATATAAAATTGACCGGTAGCAGACTGAGTTGATGCTTTAGACAATATAGCATAGGCAGCATCAGCCATTATATCAGGTTTACGTGCATATTTAGAACTATCCGGACCATTAAGCATTTCAATTGCTGCTGTGTGTATAGCAGTTTGAGGCCATAGAGCATTGACGACAACATTTTGATCTTTGAACTCTTCAGCCATACCCAAAACACACATAGACATGCCATATTTAGCGATAGTATAGGCAACATGATTACTAAACCACATAGGTTTCATGCTTAAGGGTGGTGAAATGTTCAGAATATGTCCGTGTTTACTTTTCAATAGATACGGTAAACATTCCTTGGATCTATTTAAAGAAACAGAAAGATTATTATATTCTCAATTTACTATAGAGCACTTACACTAAGAAGGTTCCCCGGGTATTTATATTATGCATAAGATCATAACGTTTCATTTCTGTATCCAGAGTACCAGTTAATGAAATGGCACTAGCATTGTTTATTAAAATATCAATGCCACCAAATTTATCCACAGCAGCTTTAACGGCATTTCTCACTTGCTCTTCATTACGCACATCTACAATACAAGCTAAAGCTTTTCCACCAGCCTTTTCAACTAAACAATACTTTAATTAATTAAAACGAAACTAAATAGGTAATTAAAGAAACTTACTTTCTTCAGCTGCTGTATAAATAGTTCCTGCCAGTTTTGGATGAGGATCAGCAGTTTTAGCAGCTATTACAACATTGGCACCATCACGAGCAGCTTTTACCGCTATAGCCAAACCAATTCCCCTGGAAGCGCCGGTTATAAATAAGGTCTTACCTTTTAGACTACCGTTATTTTGCATATTAACGTTTCTTTGTCCTTCAAAATTTGGATATAATAACAAGACCTCGTTAAAAGTTTATCGTGAAAATGTTTAATATTGTTTTTACTCCAATTGCTTGTTAGTCCAATGTCCAAATCTTGCAATATTGATAAGATTTCTTTTGGGGAAATATGCCCAAATACATGTTGTAAACAATAAAAACTACAGGTGGTTGTTTTGTTAAATAAATTGACAGCTTAGTAAGAAAAACTTGGCAGCACATATTTTACAGTAATTTCCATTTAAATAGTTTGAACTTTTTACGTTAACTTAAAATGTCTTGTAGATTTTGAAGTTATCGTTAGATAGATATATAGATAGATAGATAGATAGATAGATAGATAGATAGATAGATAGATAGATAGATAGATAGATAGATAGATAGATAGATAGATAGATAGATAGATATATAGGTAGATAGATAGTTAGATAGATAGATATATAGATAGATAGATAGATATATAGATAGATAGATAGATAGATAGATAGATAGATAGATAGATAGATAGATAGATAGATAGATAGATAGATAGATAGATAAATAGTTCTTTTATGTCTTACATATTTTTAAACATGTTTCATTAATTTTTCTTCCGCAGGTCGCACATCAACTGGTCCTTGTGAACCAACATCTGACTTTTACAATTTTCGACAAGAACCTGATGGTGAAGAATCTGAAATGGAGTTAATGGGTGCCACATCTTTAGTTCAAACCCCCATAAACTTTACACCACATTCCACACCACCACCACAAGCTGTTAAAGTACCCTCATGGGTACAAGCGCCACATCGTCTAACGGTCACTTTCAACGAACGTGCCGAAACACAAATACAAACATTAAACGTACATAAACAATGTATCATTGACATACTAGAGGCCGATCCACGTTCAGTTTATTTACGTACCAAATATAATTCACAAATTTTTACATTTCAATTAAGCGAAGTAACTGTTACATGTAAATTCGATGATAAAAACTCGACCGTAACTGTTTTACAAATACGACCAACTGAACATTTGCAAGATGCCAACAATGACATGCTATCGCCACATTCGTGCGGTGAAGGTAATGAATAGTGAAAAATGAAATTAAAATCAAAAACGAAAAAAAAAATCACAGAGAATGTGATATTTGTTATAGAGTTTCTTTTAGCGAAACAACAAATTATCAGATAAGCTTACAACTACAAAGTATATAGTTTTACAATAATGTAATTTATTTATATTTTCTTGCATTTATTATAAATCAAAACTTTCTCTTAGAACGTTTTATGTTGCAATTATAATACAAAAGTTTGTTTTAAACAAAATATGCTAAAAATAAAATATTGATTAAAAAAAATTAAACAATTTACTTGTTACAATTAATGGCAGTCCCCGTGAGCAGGGATTAGAGAAGAAAAGAATATGCTCACAGTATGATCTGCTTGTCGTACAAGGCGACTAAAAGATCTTTGGTATATAGAAAAAGATCCAAAATCAACTATCAAATAGTTTTTTTCTTTTTGTAGGAAATTATAATAAAAGTTAAAAAATATTAAATAAATAATACAATATAAACAATGTCATCTATTGATACTTTAACTTGGGAGGATTTTTCAAAGGAATCCTTAGAGTTTTTGGAGATTTCAAAGCAATTGGATGATACTTGGTGCTGGAAAGTTAAGGTATAATATTTTTGATTTTGTCTGCTTTATACTATTTCCACTTTTTTTTTCTTCCAGAATCCCGAAATTGAAGGTCAATCTTTTCTTAAATATATTAAAAAACTGACACATCCAGTAAGTCAGGAATTAATACAAATTGAATATCATATTGTCTATTCGATATCCTATCAAGTGCCCATATTATATTTGCAAGCGTATGCCAATGGTAGAGAAAATGCCGCTTTAATAAATCAATTACATTTTTATTTAAATATTTTCTCTTAAACTTTTCTAGATGGTAAACCTTTGTCTTTGGAAAATCTATGGACTATATTTCAACATAATCAAGAGACTGAGTACTCTCGTCAAGATATGTTGTCAATTTTAACACAAATGGATCATCCTATATATTTTCGACCATTTATATGTTTACATCCTTGTCGTACAGCAGAGATTTTATCAGCTACTCCCAAGAGTTCTAATCGTGTTTTAACTTTTATAAGTGTTATGGGTCCTTATTTGCAATTAAATTTGGATAATAGATATGGTTTACATTATAAAGATTAAATAGCTGTGGTATTAAATGTAATGTTTCTATAAATATGTATATTAAAGCAATTATGTTTATGTTGTTTAATTTGGAATAAAGTTTTAAACATATCTTTGTATAAGCTAATATAGTCTGTGGACCAGTCAACTAACATTCCTATAGACTAGTTTATGGTCTAAACTGTTGAATAGTTTATTTACTAATCTCTTAAGTAGTCTATGGGTTAGGCTATTGTTTAATATGTGTATACGTGCATCGAATAGTATATGCGCTTCTCAAATAATTAATCTATTGACTAAACCACTGACTAATCCCTGTACCAGTCTACTGATTAGTCATTAAAATGATCTATTGATTAGTTTGTATCTAAACTATTCTAATGGAAGTCTATTGAATATCTTGAGGAGTCTATATAGTCTATGCAATAGGCTGTTGTCTAATATGTCTATTAGTACCGACTAGTCTATTAGTACCGAGCCAGCTTATGGTTTAGTTTGTCGATGAATTTGTTTCCATACTAATGGAGAAAACACTATTCTCTAGTCCACGGACAGATCTATTGACAAGTCTATGAAATAATATTTTTACAAATCCTTTGTATTGGACTCTTTCATAGAGTTGTTGTTGTAACAGGTTGGCTGCAACTGGATGTTCTTACTTGAAAATATTCAATAAAATTAATTAATTATTTTTGGTAGCTGGAGAAATTGTGCTACCTCAGTCGGTCTTAGCCATAGGTCTATGGTAGTTAAGTTAGTGGGCCCATGGGAATAAATAAATAGGTGCACTGTGTCATGAGGGCTTTGGAGACAGGCAGGGCATCAGTTAAGGGTGGCTGGAACAATTCGTCCTTGGTAACAGAAAACTACTCCAAACAGCCGTTAATTGTGCTAATGTGGAATGAGTTTGTTTGTTTGGGTAATTGCCAATCACTATCCGAAATCGCAGGTGGATGTTGGTTTAATACTTTATTGCTCCTGTAGCCATTAATGGCTTCTGTAACCGCCGTTTGGTGCAGTGCCTTCGGCGCGTTTATTATCGACAATCTATCGACGTCAGATGGGATGACGTCCTGTATGTCTGTAATATAACGCCTAAACTCTGACCGAATATGTCGCGGGGGGAGGGGGTGATCTTCCATCAAAATTTGATGGTTGGGAGAGGATGACTGATGACATGCCACCAGGAATTGTTTAGCCAGCAACACATTATGTTGCTTGATAGACAGCATCCTGGTTTCCTCGTGCAAGTGATCCACTTTTGTCATCTTGACACATCCGGTTGCGATTCGGAGTGCATTTGGGACGTCTGCAATACTCGCCTTAGTGTGTTACTGAGATTAGGGTCCATATTGGGGCAGCATAATTAAGGAGAGAGCAGTTATTGTCTTCTTATCTATGCATCAGTAGTGATTTTAGGACTTTATTTCGTGATTTAGAGTAGTAGTCTATAGTCGCTGAGCTAGCCAATTGACGCATATGGACTGATGTATTAGTTTATCTTTATATAGCAAAAGTTTATATAGTCTATAGTAGCGTCTAAGGTTTATTTTATGGCCTAGTCTATACTCTACTCTATAGTCTAATCTTTAGTCGGCTCTATAGTCTAGTCTATACTTTTCTATTATAGTGCATACTAGTATAGTGTAGAGTAAAGTATAGTCAAGAGTCTAGTCTATATTATAGTCTAGCCTATTCTACAATCTAGTCTATAGTTTTGTCTATAGTATGTTATATAGTCTTGCTTATAGTTTAGTCTATAGTTAAATCTACTGTTCTTGATTCCAATCTATAATATAAAGACTACTCCCTAGCCTCTAGTCTATTGTTAGGTTTAAAGAGTAGTCTAATCTATTGTTTAGTTAATAGATTTGTCTATAATCTAAACAATAATTTAGTTTAGTATATAGCTTAATCTAAGGTCTAGTCTATAATCTTGTTTATAGTTGAAATTTTAGGCTGCTCTTAAGTATAGCATTTTGTCTATTCTATACTATAGTCTCTAGTCTAGCCTAATATTTAGTCTATGGTCAGGACTAAAGTTTTGTCTATAGATTAGTCTAGTCTAAAATTTAGTATACTGTCTATTCTATAGCCTATACAAGATTGTCTCTAGTCTCTATAATATAGTCTTTAGACGAGTCTGTACCCTAATCTTCTCTATAGCCGACTCTAAGGTATTGTCTATTGTCATATCTAAAGTTAGACTAGACTTTAGTCTTTTGCCTACTCTATTGTCAGGGCTAGACCATTATTCTCCTCCGGTAGGTTTGTAGCCTCTGGTAGATTAGTGGTTAGTGTAGACCGGAGGTGGTGGGTTCGATTCTCACTTGAGGCACTGTTAAAGGTGCGCACAACTGGCCCGATAGAGGCCTATGTGTAATTCTTCGAATTTGATGTAGGACCATCCACTTTTCAAACTTACTAACTATTTATTATATAGTCTAGTCTACTGTTTACACTGTAGTCTAGACTATGGTTGCTAAAAGAAGTACTTAACATAGATACAAATTCAGGAACATCGTCCTTTCAAACTAACTAACTATTTAATATATACTGCCTTATTCATAAACATTTATCAAAGGTTTATAGAACAAATTTTGTATGAAAACTTGATTAATAAACCTTTGATAAAAGTTTATGAATACGACTCATAGTCTAGGCTACTGTTTACACTGTAGTCTAGACTATGGTTGCTAATAGTAGTACCAGACTCAGATCCAATGAGTAGAAATATGCCTGCACGGAAGGGGTACGATATAAAATAAAACTATTAATTAATTCCACAGAAATTCATATGTTTATTTATTTATTCTTTTCTTTTAATTAGAGTTTTTTTTAACATATTTTGTATATTATTTACATTTTTGTTCTATATTTATGTATATGCATATAATTAGACATTATTTAACATTACTAGCGAGTGCTTATTTTGATATTATTTTAATGTATTATATAATATATGTATAGGGATTGACTGACATAATATACATTTCGTCATTGTATTTATAAAGTTATTAAGGTTTTATTAAGCAATTTGCTGCAATAATGCTTAAATAACTTTATAAATATTTAAGGAATAAAGGATTTATTAATATTTGTTATTATATTATATATAAACTTTTGTATATAACTTAAGATATGGCTAATTTTTTTTTCTAAGATTAATTTGTTATTTAAATTAATTAACTAGAGTTGTTTTTTTAAATATATTTTAATTTCTTTTTTTTTGACTATAATGACAAGTGAAAGTTTTATTGATTTAGCTATAATTGTTTCTAGATTTTATTAATTAATTAATATTTATAATTTTGTTTTTTTATTTGTGTGTTTAATATTTAAGTTTTTTTTTAGTTTCCTTATGTGTTTAATTATAATTAGTGTTAACTCCTACTGTGGTTTTTACTACTTCATGATCATGTGTTTATTAAGATCATGAAATATATAAATTTTACAATTTGTTTAGATAATTTTATATGTTTTAATTTTCAGAACTTAAAAAATATAAATTGAAAAGTATAAAGGATATTTTTTTAAATTTAGATGTTATTTTATTATTTTTTATGAATATTGAAATTTCAAAACATGAATTTGATCTGAATTATTCGTAGCAAACGTCTTATAACAGATTTTAAGTTTTAGCTAAGAAATCTGTTTTGAAATCAGTTTTTATCAAAAATTGTTTAAAAGTAGTTTATTTTAAAAATATTGTTTTCTTTAAATACGGGGTTTTCTTGAATTTTTTTTTACCTGTATTTTTCCCAAAATTCCCGTATTTCATCAAAAAACCCTATTCTGCATTTCGATTACGTTTACGCATTCACTTACGCAATGATCGACAAATGATATTACAACAAAATTTCGATTCAAATTGAAATGCAAAATAGGGGCCATTAAAGAAAAAATAAGTTTTCTTCGGAAATTAGGTATTTTTTCAAAAAACAAACAATGATTCTTCAAAAACCAGTAATTTTTTCCAAAAATTTAAATTTCTTTTTAAGTTTAATACTCAATCAAAAAACAATATTTCTTAAAAGATCACAAATTTATTAAAATTTCTGTATTTCTTTCAAAAATCATTTTTTTCAAAAATATTGTTTAAAAACAATATTTCATTAAAAACGGATTTTTACGTTTCAAACTTGTTTTTTATAAATTTCTTTTAAGACCCGTATTCACAAAGAATCCAATTCATAATCGGTGTTGTATGGTTGTTTCGCGGTATGTCGTAAACTTTTTATTATTAATTTGTTTTTGCTTTAAAACATTTTATTTGAAAATTTTTTGTGACTTACTACGTTATAACGATACAACATAGATTGTGAATTGAACAAATATTTAAATTTTTGTATCTGACGGTCCACACTAGGAAACTTTTTTTTGAGAAACTTTTGATTTTGTGTTAGAGAGAAAAAGAAAGAATATCATTCATCTCTCTCGCGGTACGGAGTTTCCCGTTCTTGTTTTGTTATGTTAGACCTGGTTCACACTGGGAAACTTTTGTTGAGAAACTTTTGATTTTGTGTGTGAGAGAAAGAGATGATTGATATTTCTTTCTCTTTCTCTCACACATAAAAATCAAAAGTTTTCCAAAAAAAGTTTCCTAGTTTGAAACAGGTCTTTTTCTTTTCATTTGTACAACAACACGTAGTTTCTGAAACAAAAGTTTCTGTGAATTAGGAAAAAGTTTCTCAACAAAAGTTTTCTAGTGTGGACCAGGTTTATGAAAAACACTAACAAAAACTGAGTAGTTTTCATACAAAATTTTAAAAATTGTTTTCTTTTCTTCATTCTGTATAAATAATTTTAAAAATTTCTATATTTCTTATAATAATAAAAGTATTTTCTCAGAAACGTCTCAAGAATATCGAAAAAATGCAAGAATAATTTTTAAATTTGAAATTAAAATCTAAATAATTTTAAATTCCTCTTCAATTTTTACAAATATTTTCAAATTTGAAAAATCAAATGTAAATTTGTACAATTTAAATGAAATTTATACGACTCATTTTCGAAATTGAAATCAAGAGTTCGAATAAGTCACCGAATAGTTTCGGTATTATATACTATACTATAGTTTAAAGTGTAGACTTAAGTATAAACTAAACTTAAGACAAGACAATGGTCTAGACTATAACCAAGATTATAGACTAGATTAAGATAATTTGTAATCGATTCGAATGAGGAAGTTAGACCCCCCAAAAAAAACATTAAACTTTTGGAATGACTCATATGTTTGAGAATGATTTCTTTTAAATTTCAATATTCTAAGATAAAATTTTATAATGTTTATAAACCTACAAGCTTGTGTTTATTATATTTGAATATTAATTAATTGTTGTAATCATTTGTTTTAACTATATTTGTCTAATATTTACAATAAATATATGTTTTTTTCATTCAACTATAATTAATTTGTTAAAGCTGCACCATTTTCCTTGTTTTTGTGATATAAATATTTTTTTTATTTAATTTTACTTAATTATTTTCCTTATTTCTACAATATATGGAGTTAATATTCTCTTAAATTTAAGTTTATTATACATATATCAAATGTATATGTAATTATGCTATTAATTAAAGTATGATTTTTTTTCTAAAAAATATGTTTTTTTTTTAATAGTTAAAAAAGTTTAAATTTTTTTGTTATAATGAAAATATATGTTTAATAAGCCAGTTTGTTGGGGGTAAATAACTACCAGGAGTTAAAAATTTTTGCTAATAATATTGGCTACTGATTTTGATTAATATTTATAAAAATTTTCGTTATCATTACACAGGCCAACAAAATTGGAAAAGTCTAAACTTACAGATTGAAGACTATGGTAAGACTATAGGTAAGATTACAGACTAGACTATAAACTAGACAGTAAATTAGATTATAGACCAAATTACACACAAACTAAACATACATATATTAAACTAGAGCATGAACTATAGACAGACTAAAGACTGGACTATAGACTAGACTATAAACTAACATAGTATTTAGACTATGTATAGACTAGAATATAAAATAGACTAAAGACAATTCTACACTATAGAATAAACTAAAGTCTAGACTATGGTCTTTACTATAGACTAAATTATAGATTAAACCAAAGACTAGATTAGAATATAGACTAAAGTAAATACTAGACAATAAACTAAACAATAAACAAAAATATAGACTAAACTATATATTTGTTTAGATTATAGACTAACTTGTAGTTGACTAGAATAAAAGCATAGACTAAACTGTAGGCATTGACTAGAGTATAGAGTAGACTATATATTAGACTATAGAGTAGACCATAGACAAGACTATAGAGTAGACCATAGGCAAGACTGAACTGTAGACTAGAATATAGACTATACTTTAGACCAGAATTTATACTACACTGTATACTAGACTTTAAACTGGACTTTAGACTATACTATAAACTATACTATAGATTAGACTACAGACTAGCCTATTGAGTAGACTACAGATAAGACTATAGACTAGACTTTAGGCTATAGACTAAACTATACTTTTGTTTATATTATAGACTAACATGTAGGAAACTAGAATATAGACTAAACTATAGACATAGACTAGAATATAGAGTAGACTATATAATAGACCATATACTAGACTATAGATTGAACTATAGACTAGAATATAAACTATACTTTAGACCAGAATTTAGACTATAGACAACACTGTAGACTAGACTTTAAATTATACTTTAAACTAGACTTTAGACTATACTATAAACTAGACTACAGATTACATTATAGACAAGCCTATAGAGTAGACTATAGATAAGAGTATATACAAGACTAGATTTTAGACTAGACTGAAGACTGGACTATTGATTAGGCAATAGACTAGACTATAGACAGAACTATTGACTGGGCTATAGACTAAACTATAACCTAGACTATAGACGAGACCATAAACTAGACTATAGAATAGACCACAGACAGGACTATAGACTGAAGTATAGAATAAAATATAAACCAGACTTTAGACCAGACTTTAGACTATAGACTACACTGAAGACTAGACCATAAACTAGACTATAGACTAGACTATAGACTAGCCTATAGAGTAGACTATAGATAAAACTATAGAAAAGACTATAGACTCGACTATAGACTCGACTACAGACTAGACTTTAGACTAGACTGTAGACTAGACTATAGACTAGACTTTAGACTATACTATAAACTGAACTATTGACTGGACTATAGACTAAACTATAATCTAGACTATAGACTAGACTTTAGACTAGACTGTAGACTAGACTATAGACTAGACTATAGACTAGACTTTAGACTATACTATTAACTGAACTATTGACTGGACTATAGACTAAACTATAATCTAGACTATTCTAGTTTATATACTAGTCTATAGCCAGACTAAAGAATAAACTATAGACTAGACTATAATATAAACTAGACTACAGAATAGACTGTTGACTAAACTATAGATTTAATTATAGACTAGACTATCGACTAAAGCCTTGACTATAGACTAGACTATTGACTAGACTATAGACTAAATAGATTATAGACTAGATAGTAAATATAACTATAGACGATATCTTAAAACGCTTGATGTGATAGAAAAATTCTGATGTTAGATTGGAATTATGCGATGCTGATCCTTTAGATAAGTATAATTTAGTCTCTGGAAAAATAAATTTGTTGGTCTGTGTTATAATATTTTGCTAGGAATTTTAGCTGACTTAATGAAATAAAATATTTCGTTGCTCGAAAATTATTTACTAAATATTATTTAAAAATAGAAAATTCTAAAATTTAAAGTGTTCAGTGGTTGAGTTATTGAAAATATATATATTTATATATTTTTCAAATTTTATTCGAATTTCATTTATTTTTTTTGTTTGATAATTTTGACGGAGTATTTTGTTGTTTTTTCTTGCGAGACTTTCCCGCATAAAATACATAACTGTTTAAATTATTTTGTATATATGTGTGTATATATATATTTATTGTTGTGTATATGTATCGTATAAATATTTTTAAATATGTTAACTTTAGCTTTGCCTTATAATGTTTTTGTTTTTGTTTTATTTTTTCTATTCTTTTCTCTATATAAATCTAGATAATTTACATAAAAATTGTTAAAAATAAATTTCATGTTTGTTTTACATTCTTTTGTTTTTGGTCTCCTTTGGGTTACAATTTGTTTTTACTTTTTGTTTTTGGACACATTGTATAAAGTTTAGTTTTAAAACAGAAAAGAAAAGCTAATGAAATAAAAAATGCCTAAAAAGGATACTTATGCTATGTTGTTAGATCTTACAACGTTGGCAGTAAAATGTGCAGAAAATATCTAATAACAGTGTCAACGTAAAAATTTTGTCTTACAATATTGTCAGTAATGGTTTTTCTAACAACGTTGCAGAAATTGTAAGTTCGAACGATTGTTAGGCATTTTCTGAACATTTTACTTACAACGTTGTAAGATTTCACAACGGCTTTTAAAAATTTATATCTATTTGATCTACAACTAGTTCTAAAGCATTGGCATACTAACTGGTGCTAGAGGTTCTTCTTTAGAATCTTAGAAACTAGTCTAGAGAATGAGTTATAGATATAATATCCTCCTCATAAGACTCTGAAGTTCTAGAACTAGTTATTTTAAAACAAATTCTAGTTTTAACAAAATTTGTTTAAGTTTTTTTCGTTAAAATATTTGAAGTATCCTTTCATAAAACTATGTTATTATTATTATAAAATTTAAATACATTTTAAATTTATTTACTTTTTTTCTTAAATAAATTCTATACTAAAATGCTTTAGTTATTTTTAAATTTTTTTTGGAATTTTGTTTCGTTTACTAAAACTAAATAATTAGTATTTAATTGTAATAATTAGTGTTATAAATTAAATATCTTAAATATAATATCAACGACTAGTTTAAATAATTTCAATAAATTGTAATTGTTTAATTTTTGTTTTGCTTAAATTGTTCTAAATATTTTTGCTAAATTAAAGACTAAATACAAAAACAAAAAAAAAAAATCTTAACAAAATTAAATTTTTATAGTTTTAAATTAAATGATTTCAATTAACTTAAATTCTATTAAAATAAATAATAAATTTTTTTTAATAATATAAAGTGTTTTTTTTTTTAATAAATATTTATTTTGTAAAGCTATTTAATTTATTCTTTATTTTGGACGGTGGTTTCTGTATAATGTGTTGGTGTAGTAATTGTTGTTGTAAAATGTTCACGCCGCAATATGGAACTTGTTGAAACGCTGCGCCTAAATCAACTGCACAGCATGTTAAAGAAACCTTTTCCCTTTTCGGAGCGTGGTGCCATTAACATAGGAACTTGATTTTTATGTGTGACTTTGATCTGTAAGAAATACAAATATGTCATTATTGCTTTCTTTGAAAATATGTTGAAAAACTAAATAATAGTTGGAACATGAACTATAGGGTTTCAATAGTTGAAACGACTTTTTGCATTTAGTTAAAAGTCGACTTTTTGCATTTTATGCAAAGTTGATTTTTCGTCTTTTTTCATTTAGTTAAAAGTCGACTTAAATTTTTTTCGACTTTAGTATTTTATAAATAGTCGTGTTTTCGACTTCCTCTACTTTTTCCGACTTTTAGATAGTCGAGTTATCGACTTTTTTGAAAAAAAAAAAATAGTTGACTTCGACTTTTTTCGAGAAAAAGTCAATTGTTCGATTATTCGAAAGTCGATTTATAGAACCCTAATGAACTATTCCATTAACTGGTCAGTAGATTAGGCTGAAGTCAAGCCCATATACTAATTAATAGACAAGTCCATGGATTGATCTATCATCCATAGATTATATAATCATATACTAACTAATTGAGTCAATACACTAGTCAATAATCTAATCAATAGACCAGCCCATAAACAAGTAAATATGCTACCCAAAAGACAAGTCCATCATATAACCGGTAGACTAGTCCATATACTTATCCTTAGACGCATCAATAAACTAATCGTTACTTCATAGACAAATCAAAAGATTACTCCATAGACTAGCTAATGGATTAACCTAATTGGCCATAGATTAGCCAATAAACTGGTAGGTTGACTAGTCAATAGGCTAATCAATAAAATAATCAATGGACAAGTCAATAGACTATACAATAAACTTGTACGCATACTAATCAATAGTTTATTTAATAGATTAGTCAACTAACTAAAATGCCAATAGAATAATCAATGTAAAAGTCAGTAAACTATTCAATTAACTTTTTCATAGACTAATCAATAGATTATTATTTAGACTAGTCTATGGGCTAGCCAATATACTAATAATTGAACTAGTTAATATACTATACAATAACTAGCCAATAGACTAATCAACAGACCAGTTAATAAACTATTCAATAGACTTGTCAGTGGACTATTCAATAGACTAGTCAATAGACTAATAAATCACTAGCCAGGAGACCAGTTAATGGACTAGTCAATGGACTAATCTGGTCAATAAACTAGTGATATATTTGGACAGTAAACTATTTAGTTGACTACTCAATAAACAGGTTCTTAGATTAGTCATTAGGCTTTTCAATGAACTAGTCAATTGATTAGCAAATTGACTAGTTAATGGAAAAGTTCATAGACTAATCTAATACACTGATTACAATAACTAGCCAATAGACTAATCAACAGGCCAGTCAATAAACTATTCAATAGACTAGTCATTAGCCTAATTAATCACTAGCTAGGAGACTAGTTAATGGACTAATCAATAGATTTTTCAATAGACTAGTCAATGGACTAATCTGGTCAATAAACTAGTGATATATTAGGTAATAAACTAATTAGTTGACTAGTCAATAAACATGTTATTAAATTAGTCATTAGGCTTTTCAATTAACTAGTTAATTGACTAGCAAGTGAACTAGCCAATAGACAAGTACATAGACTAATCTATTAACTAACTGGTCTATAAACTAGTCAATAGACAGATCCTTAGATAAACCTAGCGATTACTTAACCCATATTGACTAGGCAAAAAACTAGTTAGTAGACTAGTCAGAAAACTAGTCATTAGGTTTTTAAATAAACTCGTCAATTGATTAGCTGATAGACTAGTTAATGGACTAATCAATAGACTAGTCAATGGAATAGTCCACAGACTAACCTCTTGACTAATATAATTTACTGGTTAATCTATTGAGTAGACTAGTCAATTTGACTAAGACTAGCCAATGGATTAGACAAATTCTTAGATAACCCAATATACAATAACATACCGTGCAAGGTTGTTGCATCCAAGGTTCACCATCGATTTGCATGGGAAATGTTTTGCGAGTTTTTATAATCACTTCACTACACTGAGCCAAACGACGGCCTGACGCTCGTAAACCCGTACGCACCTGACCCATGTGTAAACAATTTTCAAGGCCTATAACTTCAATTAAACGATCGCCAAAATCTGTAAAAAATAGAAAACAAACATTAAACAAAATTTTTCTAAAAATTTCAAAACAAACTTACCTTGTGTAGCGACCGATAAATCTACCGAATTAAAACTAGTGGCTGATAGTTCCTTATCAGAGGATTTTAACTTTTTACCCTTACGAAAGGGACCCGCACTTTTGCGTATACGTTTTTGCGATAAATGCTCACCCCATAAGTTTGAACCGCCATGGGTATAAGGAATGTTGAGTAGAGCCACACCTTGTAAATGTGGTCCATTGACTAAATCTAAAGAAACGCCATCACACTGTAAAAAAAGAAAATAAATTAATTGTATATAGTCAAATTGTTATTAATAACTAGACACAAACACACAACTACAACATTGTTATGTTATCAAAATGTTATGCAAAATCAGGCATAAACAGATTCCAATAACGCACACTTAACGCTCTATATAATTCAATTTACATTTTAACTATATATTTTTAAGGCTTAATAGGGTGCCACCAATTTTAAGAGAAACCGCAAAAACATATTAAAATTTTATTTAAGCACACATTAATAGATTAAGAACGAAAGCTATTAAGAATAGTCCAAAATAAAACTAGAAATAAAAAATATTTTATTAAGACTTTTTGGCACTTCCCTAATAAATTTTATAATATTTCTAAAATATATCTCTGCTATTTTTTTTAGCGCTTAAGTGTGTGTTTATCAGTGTATTGAAACGTTCATACATATTTTGTTGAAAATTTGAATTTATATTTTGTGTAAAAAAATGCTTCGACACGTTTTCATACTTACAACAATTTCTATATGTTCGTGTAGATTTTTGCAAGATGCGGCAAATGTTTCCGATGTTGCATATTCAAAATACCAAAGTTTATTTTTCATGCGACTATTAAATTTATGCGGATTCTTTTCACGTTCCAAATGAAATTTAACACAAATTGCGGCATCCTTAAAATATACAAAAACAAAAAGAAAAAAATTATGAAAAATTCATACATATACAATTTAAATAATAACTGTAAATAAAGTTGAGAAAATATAATGCTTAGGTAGTAGTAGTAGGAAGAGACGAAAAAAAAAACTTTTGCTTTTAAATCTATTTCTAATAGATAATAAAAACAATTTTATATAAAATATTATTCATTTGATCCCAAAAGTGTGTTTAAAACATGTTACAAATAATAGAAAAAATTATGTTTACAAATGTTCCTTGCTTTTACCTAATTTAGAAAATAAGTTAATAATCATTTCGTTGTAAATTTACTGGTAAATTATGTACGTATAAACTTTTTATACTATAAAGTTGTAAATTTCTAGATTTACAATTTGTAAATATGTTATGAATACCTCATAGCAATTTGGTAATAATTTATTGAAATATATGTAGTAAAAATAATGTTATTACTTTTGAAAATTCCATAGATAGATAGATAGATCGATCGATAGATAGATAGGTAGATAGATTGGTAGATAGATAGATAGATAGATAGATAGATAGATAGATAGATAGATAGATAGATAGATAGATAGATAGATAGATAGGTAGATAGATAGATAGATAGATAGATA
>NC_060954.1:57293865-57296456 GCF_022045245.1 Lucilia cuprina
TATCTATCTATCTATCTATATATCTATCTATCTATCTATCTATCTATCTATCTATCCATTACCATGCATTTGTCTAATATTTTGAAATACCATTTATATATGTAATTTCTCACATCACCCCCGTACATTTGTCAGTTTGTTTAAATCTTTTGTTTTAGATCTACTAAATTCTTGTAAGGCAAAAGTATTTCTGGGGATTTTATTTTTATTGAAGTATTTTATTTCAGTCATCTAGAAGTGTGTTTGTGTGCGGATGCAGATATGAATTGTGTAGTGTAAATATGTGTATGTTTGAGTGTACAAAAGTATTTTACAAATACCTTCTTTAAGATTTTTTCTTTTTGCGTTAGTTTAATGCCTAAAATATATGTCATTTTAGGCTTATTTGGTATTTTCCTTAAGTTTATAACATTCAAACCTTTTTCTTATGGTAATACCCATGTAAAGATCTTAAGATATATGTTTGTATATATATATAGACATTGTGTATATATACACATCTACATAAACTTTTACTTGTTTCACCAAAGCAAACAAAGCTTTTTGTTGTTTTATTATGTGGTTGGATTTTAATTTAAATTTAATTACTTGAATAAAATTAATGAAATTTTAACGTGATTTTTTGTTTTGTTGAAAAACTACTATTTATCGCCTGCTTTTTTTATGTTTCCTTAAGACTTGGTTTATTTTAATTGTTGGTTTTAAATGTTTCTTTCTTTACCTACATCCTTTGGTTGTATGCTGATGCTCAAATACTTTGCCTTGTAATTAGTCAATTACTATTTATTTATTTATACATTCATGCTGTAATGTTAAAGTGTTAAAACTTTTCAAGTTTAAACACAAAAGAAAAGTTTTCTTTATTTTTAAAATTTGTTTGCTAGAATAGTATCAAAAGCTACATTATACTTATTTGTACGTTTTGTAAATAAATAAGATATTTGTAGTATAGAAGTATGAAAGAAAAATAAGTTCCTGTTAAAATATGGGGATAGCTACTTTTGCTTTTATAGCTTCCTGTATACTTAGTATAACGAAAGTTATCTAGGGAGTAATAGCTTATCGTCAATGTGGTTTTTAACTTTTCTTGTCATGGCTGTAAATATTTATATAAAGTAACACCAACAAAAATACCTTTAAAGATACGCAAAAGTTTCCCAACTCCTGCTGCGTAACAAAAAGGACGATAGTTTTAGGACAGAGTTTCAGAAAGTTTTAATTTTAAACTTCTTTGGTATAAATTTTAATGTTTATTAAAGTTTAATTATAGTTAGAGATTTGTTTTTTACAACAACCAACAACCAACAACAAACATATAAATTAGCTTAAATAGTTTCCCAACAAAATGTTTAAATTTAATAAAAACATTGAAGTGCTTTCCCAGAAATCTATAAATACAAACTGAACTTTTGTTTCTAAAAATTAATTGCTTTAGTTCTAAATTTGTTGGGCCTAAAAAAATTATCGTGAATTTTCTTTTTATTATATAAACTTGAAGACTGACAAAATTTTCATCTTATCAGTTTTCCAACATTATTTTTTAAGTGGGCTTTCTGTCCATGTTACACAATGAGTAAGTAGGTGGTTACACAACACAATTTCTTTCTTTCTTTCTATTTTTTTTTTTTTTTTTTTTTTTTTTTTTTGTTAATGCCAAACAAAGATGCATTTTAGAGATTTACAAAACAAAAAAAATGTACGTGTTTTAGCAAACGAAACGTGCCATCATTACAGACAAATATTTACCAAAAAAAAAAATAAAAATAGAAAAAGTGCAAAATTCTATTTTTCATGGAAAAGAAAATCATTAAAAAAGGAGATTTTTATTATATTTCTATAAATAAAAAATAAATAAATTGCCATTTACAATTAGTTTGACCAACAATGATTGTTATATGAACATTAATTTGAAACATGTTTAGGGTATTGTTCTTAAAGAGCTAAATAAACAGTTTAGTTATTTACCAATTTTTATTTAATACTCTTAGTTTGCACTTAGTGAGTAGGGTAAATGAAAGCTAGTAAATTCCACAGTATGATATTTCCATCTAAAAAAGTATTTATAATCCAGATAATTGTAGTTTATTGAAATTATAGTGTTTGAAAACAAATTTTGAAGACCCCAGATATTTCCTGAAAACCATTATTGAATAATTCTAGTTGACATTCTTGCGAGAAGTTTAGATTATAAAATTTAGATATTCAGTCAATAAATACTAAAGATAAGAGAAAAACTACAAAAAAAAACTTTATTTTGCCTTTAATCGAACGAATATTTTGGAACGATTTTTAACAACATTTAGGTTTTTCTGCAAAAGAGGTTCTACGAGGGACAGGAGCGAATACCATAACTTTTATAGAAAGATTTTGATTCATATAAAACTAATTTATCTTTGGTTGAGTAAAACTGACAGTTGCAAATTTGTACCACGATTGCTGTCTTTTTAACTTTTTGCTTTTTAAACTGTATTTCGAAGGACCACTGTATCTATCTATCTATCTATCTATCTATCTATCTATCTATCTATCTATCTATCTATCTATCTACCTATCTATCTATCTATCTATCTATCTATCTATCTATCTATCTA
>NC_060954.1:57299056-57301495 GCF_022045245.1 Lucilia cuprina
AGATAGATAGATAGATAGATAGATAGATAGATAGATAGATAGATAGATAGATAGATAGGTAGATAGATATATAGAGAGATAGATAGATAGATTATCATTCCATAGGAATTATGTCACAAGAAAGTCTCTTTTCAGATTTTTATTCTATCGGTATGCTGCGTTTTTATAAAAACCACTTTATCATCCTTGTTAATTTGTTTGTTGATTTAAAAATAACAATCTTCCCAAAAGAAATTCTGACAAAATTATTGAAGATTTGTATGTGGCAGATATCTGGTATTTTCTTAAAACTAATTTCAATTTACACAAACAGACACACAAACGGAATTGGCTAAATCAAATCCACTATTAAAAACAGTTTCGGAAAATGATAACTTAGAAATTACAAACGAAATAACAAACCTAATATACTCTTCCTACCAAGGTGAAGGGTAATACAAAATAAAGATAAAATAAAAAATAAACTGTTTTATTTTCTACTCACCACTCCCACAGAAAAATAATTATTGATAATGTTGTAGGGCACAGTACAGTCCTTTTCTGCTTGACTTTTAAGAGGCTTTTGTACAGGAATGTTAAATGTTTTAGTTTCTGAGGCTGTTGGTGTAGGCGTTGGCACGGGTGTGGGAGAACGTTGCTGTTCCGACAAAGTTGCAGCACAATCAGCTGCAGCTTTTTGCTGAGTAGGTGTAGATAGATTTTCATTTTCTGTTATTACAAATGCATCATTTTTATTGCCATTTTCAGACTGTTCTATGGACTGCTTGTTGTTTTCATTATCATCATTATAACTTTTAGTATTGTAGAGCGTTAAATTTCCATTGAAATTGAATGTTTTATGTTTGGGCGTCGTAGTTGTTTTAACATTTGATTGGTTTGCATTAATTTTTTCATCACTGTCAATAATTACAATACTCTCATTATAATCATTATTAGCAGCAACAACATTATTATCATCATTATCATTAGTAGCAGCAGAAGTAATATTCTGATTATTATCCGGATTATTATGTTGATGATTAAATTGATTATCGTTATTATCTTTATCATAGATGTTATTAGTATTTGTAACAATATGTTGATGTTGGTCTCGACATGCATCATCACCGTCATCGTTATTTGTTAAATTGCTTTTCTCTGCTGGCAATGACGTTGATATTGATTCTCCTTCATGCTGCTGCTGCGGTTGTTTCTCTTCATCCTGACGTCTTGCTAAGGTACTTTGTGTGCTACTGTTTGATGTTGTTGGACTACTACAATAACTAATCATAGTGTCCTGTCTCATGTTCTGTTGTAAACGTTTAATTTCAAATGTAGACATTGATATGCTTTTTGTTGTTGTCTTACATGAGGCTGTTGATGTGGTTGTTGCTGTTGTTGTTGCTCGATACATTGATGATTTAATTTGCTGCTGCTGTTTCTCACTTAACTCTTGCGAGATCTTGTGTCCTGTCATTGCAACATCTTTATCATCACCATCGTTAAATTCTTGTTGTTGCATTGTTGTAAAGTCATGCTGACATAGATTTGTATTACAACTGCTGCTACGATGAATTTCTTCTTCTTCATATTTTTCCATAAAGGATTTTTCAACCACAACACTTTGCGACAATTCAAATACTTTTTGCATGTTTGAGTGTAATGTCACCTGAAATATATAAAAGTCAGAGAGAAAGAAAGAAATGGTGAGAGAGAGGAAGAGACAGTTAGTCAGTCATTCAGTTAAAAACGATTGGTTTAATGAAACATATAAATAATAGCAGTTGTATAAATATTTTATGTCATTGCAGACATTGTAGTACAAGTGATAAATGAATGTCACTTTGGGTTGACAATACAGTTTAAGCTTTTATAAATGGTTAAAGATGTCAAATTTGTATTCTTATAGATAAATATAAACAATAGAACGTATTAAGACTATAGAGCAGACATTAGACTAGACTAAAGAATAAACTACGGAATATACTGTAGACTAGATTATATATTAGACTAGGGACTAGACTATAGACTGGACTATAGAATATAATGTAGACTAGATTATCAACTAGACTATAAACTAGACTAGCTTATAGACTAGACTATAGACTAGTCTATACTAACACTATAGACTAGACAATAGTGTAGACTAAAAACTAAACTGTAGATGACACTATATACTAGATTGTAGACTAGACTATAAACTAGATTATAGACTAGATCATAAGACTAGACTATAGACTAGACTATAAGACTAGACTATAAGACTAAACTAAGACTAGTCTATAAGACTAGACTATAAGACTAAACTAAGACTAGTCTATAGACTAGACTATAGACTATATTATAGACTATACTATAGACTAGACTATAGACTAGACTATAGACTAGACTATAGACTATATTATAGACTATACTATAGACTAGACTATAGACTAGACTATAGACTAGACTATAGACTAG
>NC_060954.1:57301595-57303468 GCF_022045245.1 Lucilia cuprina
TAGAACTGAACTAGAACTGAACTAGAACTGAACTAGAACTGAACTAGAACTGAACTAGAACTGAACTAGAACTGAACTAGAACTGGACTAGAACTAAACTAGAACTGAGTAAGAATTGAGCTATAGCCAGGATATACTTAGTCTTATAGTGTAGTCTTAGGTCTAATCAGTAGTGTAGACTTTTGTTTTGTAAGTATTCTAGTCTATAATTTAAGTATATTTTCTCTCAATGTACAAGCTTTTCAACCTTTTACTAAGATTTTTACAAAATTCTTCCGGATCATCATAATATATCACACTAAACACACGCTTATCCATTAAGTTATTAAATGGATTTATTAGGCTAATTTAAATTCATAGCCATATCTTGTTTGAAGTTATGTTTCCCAGAATATATGCTCGTTATTTCCAATTATTTATAACAAATAGAAAAATACAAACAAACGCCCTACACTTTTTCACACTTCAATGTTCAGCAAAAAAAAATATGAAACAAAATATTGTTTGTCCTTCTTCCAATTTGATTCTGTTCAATTCTACTCACATAACTAAATTCTGTGTAATGTAATTTTCAAAAAAAGCAAAAAAAAAAAACATTTCTAATGTTCCCAAGAAAAATTATACCCAAAAGATAATTTGTTGCACAAAAATTTTGACATTTCCATTAAGAGTACAAAATATTGTCTTGTGTCGGGGGGTAAACTTTATCTACTTTATCCAGTCTATGACGTTTGTCGTAGTGTATGTTTTGTGTAACAGGAATATGACATCTTATGATTAAATGAACACAAAGACAATTATAGGGCAAAAACATGAAGAACATACAAACATAGGGAAGTTGTTATTAACATGAAAAAAAAGATAATTCTAAAGAAAATATTGAAAATAAACATGTCATAAAGTTGTTACAACTTTTAATACATGCAAAAATAATAATGTCAATAAGTAGCTAATCAAAATATATGGTTTTGAAGAAAATTAACAATTAATCAAAAATAAACCACAAATAATAAAATTACAACTCACCACACAGATAACGTATGATTATTGTGAAATATTACAAAAATACTCATACGTAATGTTGTCCTTTAAAATATTTTTAAAAATTTCTAAAAGTCATTCCATATTAATCAATTTAACACCTCTACTAATGGATTTATCATTTGACTGATTCTTCTTTTATTGTTTAGGAAGAAATTATTAAACTTAATTTCAAGTTTCTTTTTCAAATTACAAATTTGGATAAAAAGTTAATTTCACTTATCAACCACTCGCTATAATTTTAAAGCAATTTAAAATCAAGTAGTAAATTGAACTTTATTTTAATGGCATGTAGTTTTTTTTCTACTTTTCTTATTATATCGCTTTCATAAAATCTATTTGGCACACAGAAAAATGTTCATGTGTGACAAACAACTTAAAACGAATACGTTGTGACTGTAAAACGAATAAAAAACTAAACACACATAAAACTAAAAAGTCGCCAGTCAGGAAATGACAGCAAAAATTATAGTTTGTAATGGACAAAAAGTAGAAAGAACGTAACAGCTTTAATAGTTGGACAAAATATATTGTCTAATTAGTCTAGTATATAGTGTAGTCTATAGACTATATAGTGTAGTCTATAGTGTATATAGTGTAGTCTATAGCCTAGTCTATAGTCTAGTCAATAGTCTAGTCTATAGTCTAGTCTATTGTCTAGTCTATAGACTAGTCTATAGTCTAGTCTATAGTCTAGTCTATAGTCTAGTCTATAGACTAGTCCATAGTCTAGTCTGTAGTCTAGTCTATAGTCCAGTCTATAGTCTAGTCTATAGTCTAGTCTATAGTCTAGTCTATAGTCTAGTCTATAGTCTAGTCTATAGTCTAGTCT
>NC_060954.1:57303568-57331749 GCF_022045245.1 Lucilia cuprina
TTCTAGTTCAGTTCTAGTTCAGTTCTAGTTCAGTTCTAGTTCAGTTCTAGTTCAGTTCTAGTTCAGTTCTAGTTCAGTTCTAGTTAAGTTCTAGTTCAGTTCTAGTACTATGCTAGTTCAGTCCTAGTTCAGTTTTAGGTCTAGTCCTGATCAAGTTTAGTTTTAGTTCAGCTCTTTAGTTTTGTTCAGTTCTCTTTCGACAAACTGCGCTTTCATTGAACTTTATATTTAGAATTGAATGACGTAAAATATTGTGTTCTAGAAAAAGTTTGAGAAACAAATTTTGTTGTTCTTGCTAATTAAAATAAGTGCAAGAAGAAATCAGTTAAACAAACACCCCTTAATCCTATTAGACTTTAATTAAAAATCAGACAAATTTTTTTTTTTTTAATATCAACACCTACCTCTATCACTACAATAAATTCTGTAACTGCAAATGTTAGTGTAGCCAAAAACAACTGTTGACACATCTTTATTAGAGAAAAACTAATTTGTCGCAATTCAATTCCTTTTTTAATTCTATAAATATTTCATTCGACAATTACGTGATTTTGCAAAAGTAAATATCAACGTTTGACTAGCAAATTCCACTTAATATTCAAAACACATACACACTCTCAAAAAAAAAAAACTTTAACAAATATTCATTCACAGCATACTTTTTGGTCTTTATTTTATAAAGCAAAACCTAAGAACGAAAGATAAAGTGAATGAGAGTAAAAGACTTTTGAATGTTTAATTGAACAGAAACCATTTAAATGTTTGATTTTCAGTTTGACCTTAAGGCCAAAAACGGTTAAAAAAAAGTGGTAAGTCAATTATTTAAAAGCAAAAATTTATTATATTTTAAAGATTTTTAAAATTTTGCAAAATTCCATTGAAACTTTAGTCAAAGATTCCTTAAAACATTTCCATCCATCATAATTCCAATAATAGTATTGCAAGATAACAATAAGTTAACCACTCACCTTTGGTTTTGGTATATCATCATACATGGGATTATTTGTCACTTCTATGCTCCATCTATCCAGCATCACAACACTGGAACGTTTAATTTTATCCATTAATTTTGGTATATTTTCACCCTCATAGCCGCCACCCCAACGTAAGCAACGTGCCAAATCGTTGCCAGTACCCAGTGGTATCACACCAATTGCTGGTTGTGTGGCAAATTCTATAGAGTCTGGGGGCGGGAAAAGCCACAAAGACAAATGTATGAAATAGGAAAATAAATGAATTTTCAAAATAAAACCATTTAAAAGAACTTGTCTAACAGACATTTTTGTAGTTTAAATTGTTTTTAAAAAAGTTTTTAAGAAGATAAATATAAGTAAATAAAACACATACTTAGTACAATATGTTTGAGTGCCTATGAACTTACCCATGGCCTCTAATACCCAACCGACAGTGCCATCACCACCACAACAAATAACTTTAAAATTTGGTAAATCCTTAAATAATGTCAGACCTAGAAAGAAGGGGGGAGTAAAGAGAGTTTTTTTTTTACAAAACACATTTTAATTTTATTTTAAAAACAAATAACTTAAATTTATATAAAAGGCAAGATTACTTATATACTAAACTATAGACTACATCATAAATTAGACTGTAGACCATAGGCTGGACTTGAAAATAGACTATACCGCAAATTTATTTTTATACAAGACTATTGACCAGACTATATACTAGACTAAATACAAGACTATGAACTAGACAATAGACTAGTCTATAGACTAGACTATAGACTAGACTATAGACTAGACTATAGGCTAGACTATGGACTAGACTATAGACTAGACTATGGACTAGACTATAGACTAGACTATAGACTAGACTATAGACTAGACTATAGACTAGACTATAGACTAGACTATAGACTAGACTATAGACTAGACTATAGACTAGACTATAGACTAGACTATAGAATAGACTATAGACTGCACTATTGACTAGACTATAGACTAGACTATAGATTAGACTAGACTATAGACTAGACTATAGATTAGACTATAGATTAGACTATAGACTAAAAAATATATATTTTTATATTTAACAAACTTAACTTCTTTTCATTCAAATTATAAAATACCAAACATTTTTAATATTAAGTAGTTCTCTGCACTTTTAGGAGTTCATCTTTACTTGAAATAATGAAATTAATATCACTTATACGCACCATGTTTGAGTAACTATTTGCATAAAGAAAAACTTTAACTCTCTCACGTTTTGGTTTTTTTTAAGGCAAACACACATACAAAATAGTATTTTTGCAAGGAGTCAAGGAGGTATCTTTAATTAAAATTTTTAACTAAATATTTGTTTGATTCTAGTTTTTCTTTGACTCAACTGCTCATGTATGCAGTTTTTGTAATGCATAGAAGATTTAACCCAGAGTTACTTTAGTGTTTCCAAGTAATCTATGTAAAGGATAGAAAGTAAGCAATCTATGAAGTTATAAAATTACGATTTTGACTGCCGAACTGTTGGGTACCTTTTAAAAATCCACTCATACATGTTTAAATGTACAAATTAGTGCGCTCATAGAAAAGTTTTAATTAAAATATTTTCTCTAGTAAATAAACATACATACATATGTATGTATGAAAACATGTACATATATGTATATGTTTAAAATATAAATAAGCATATATACTCTCACATTGCAGGAGACAGGATATTCTTTTACTGTTCATTCTAAAATATAATTTCATTTTATTTATTTTTTAATTTTGAAATATTTTTATAACAAATTGAATATTCATCAGGAGATACGAGTTTAAATAACTATGAAAATATAAAATATAGCAGAAGTAGTATTAGCATAAGTGTATAATTGCAAAATACTAATTTTATATTCATTAAGTGTCTCTTCAACACTGTAAACTCACCTTCTTTGGGACCACCTTTTGATAAATCATAGACCTGACGTGGATTAAGCATGTATTGGAATTTACGTAAAATGCGATCACCTTGTCGACCACCACTTTTGGGATTAACAAACACCAACAGAGGACAACTGGTTTCATTTGGTGGTGTCATTTGAAAATGTGTAGCCTGTTGATGATGTGTTTGGGATGTAGATGATTTCTGTTTTAGTTTCAGTTTTTTGCAAATTTAATTTAATTTTGTTTTTTTATTTTTATTTACAAGCATTTTAATATATAAAATACATAGACACACATTTATATATACATGAATATAATTTGCATTTTATGGGGCAGTTACAAAAGGGATTTTTTTAAATTTAATTTTACAAATTTGATGATAGATGATGAAAATTGATGATCCAAAACATTAGAAAATGATTTAGGACAACGTTTATTTGGTTAAAAATACGTTTTTTTTTGTAGCACACAGGGTTAAGAAGAGGAATAAACAATAAAATAAAAATATATTTTAGATTAGTAAGTATTATTAAGCAAAAAGCTGGGTTATATGGTAAGTATGTATGTATGTATGTATGTATGTATGTATGTATGTATGTATGTATGTATGTATGTATGTATGTATGTATGTATGTAGGTGTATAAGTATTTATAGGTGGTTGTGTAATGCTCATGTTTACGAGTGAGTTGGCAAATGTATAAGTGTTGAAATTGAGTGTTTTTTTTGCCTTTAGTTTTCCCTTTAGACTACACAATAGTCTTGACTATAGACTAGACTATAGTTTTGACTATAGACTAAACTATGGACTTGACTATAGACTAGACTATAGACTTGACTATAGACTAGACTATAGACTTGACTATAGACTAGACTATAGACTTGACTATAGACTAGACTATAGACTTGACTATAGACTAGACTATAGACTTGACTATAGACTAGACTATAGTCTTGACTATAGACTAAACTATGGACTTGACTATAGACTTGACTATAGACTTGACTATAGACTAGACTATAGTCTTGACTATAGACTAGACTATAGTCTTGACTATAGACTAGACTATAGTCTTGACTATAGACTAGACTATAGTCTTGACTATAGACTAGACTATAGTATTGACTATAGTCTAGTCTATAGTCAAGTCAAGTGATAGTTTTATCTATAGACTAGACTATAGTCTTGACTAAAGACTAGACTATAGTTTTGACTATAGACTAGACTATAATCTTGACTATAGACTAGACTATAGTCTTGACTATTGAGTAAACTACAATTCCGACTATAGTGTAGACTATGGTATCTATTACAGAGAGGAACATAGTCTTGACTATGAAATGGACTGTAGACTTGACTGTAGAGTGGACTATAGTCTCTATCATATAGTAAACCATAGATTAGACTATACATTCGACTAGAGTAGACTAAAGTCTTGACTATAAAGTAGACTAAAGTATCTACTATAGAGTTGACTATAGTCTGGTTTATAGAGTAGACTATAGTCTCGACCATAAAGTAAATTATAGTTTCTAATATAGAGTAAACTGTAGTCTTGAATGGAGCATATAGTCGCGACTACAGAGAGACAATAAAATAGGCTATAGTCTCAGCTATAGTAGACTATATTCATGACTTCAGTTTGTAGTTTCGACTAGAGAGCAGACTACAGAATTGACTATAAAGTAGACTACAGTCTCGACTATAAAGTAAATTATAGCTTCTGCTATAGAGTAAACTGCAGTCTTGAATGTAGCATATAGTATCGACTATTTAGTAGACTATAGTCTCATCAATAGAGGTTTCAGAGTAGTCTATAGAGTAAACAGTAATCTTGACTCTTAATAGTATCAACTATAGTAGGATATATTCTCGCCAAAACAGTAGATTATAGTCTCGACTTTAGTCTATAGTAGAATATAGTTTCAACTGTAAAGTGGACCAAAGGCTCGACCATAGAGTAAACTATAGTCTCAGCTTCAAAGTAGACTATAGAGTAAACTGTGTTTTTGACTATAGAGTAGGCTATAGTCTCTACTTTAGAATAAACTATAGACTAATAGTCACGAATATGTAATAGTTTCGTCTATAGAGTTGTCAACACTTTCGAGTGAAATATCTACTACAGAGTTGGCTCGACTATAGAGTAGACTATAGTTTCGACTATAGAGAAGGCTATACAGTAGACTATAGTCTCTTAAGAACAAACTATAGACATTAGAGTTGAAAATAGTCTATAGTCACCAGTTTAAAGTAAAATAGAGTAGACTATAGTTTTTACTATATATAAGACTACAGTATCGACTATGTTGTATCAACTTTAGCATAAAATATAGACTTGAAAGTTGACAATAATCAACTATAGACTAGACTGTAGTTAGTCTTAAGTATAGACTAAACTATAGTCTCAATTATTGTGTATACTAAAGACTGGGTTATTGAGTTGACTTTAGTTTGGACTATAGCCACGACTATAAAGTGGACTTTAGTCTCGGCTTTAGAGTAGACTATATTATCGACTTTAATGTATAGATGTGACCGTACGGTAGACTATACATTAGCTTGAAGAGAAGACGGTAGATCTGACTGTAGAATTGATAGTAATCTCGACTGCAGAGTAGGCAACCACAAGTAAAATTTGTCTTAAGAATAATTTACATTATGTAAAATTTCCCTTCAAAAAAGTATACAACATGTAAATTTCCCTTTAGAAAATTTTACATAATGTAAAATTTACTAAATACAATTTTAAGCGACAAATTCTCCCCAACAAAACGCTCAATTACGACACTTAATTTTTGTTAAATTTTTTTCTGTTGCTGCTGTCAATGTTAATGTAATGAGTAAATATTTAAGCATTTAAATGTTTATTGAATGAACTTATTTACTTAGTTTGTGTAATTTAAATTTACTTTTGTATTTACTAAACAAAAAAAAAAACCAATTGACATTTTACCTTATTTGCTTGATTAACTGAACGCTGACGATCCAATACCGCTGGACAGATGGCTGTTGGAGGCACAATTAATTCGGCAAATTCACCTAAAGTACATTCTTTCTTCACCGATGAGGCACAACGATTGTGAAGCTGAAAAAAAAAAGTAAAATACAAACACACACATACAAGTTAAAAAATTAAATGGGAAAGAGGAATTGTTAAAAAATATCTATATAAAGTAAATAATTGTTTAATGATAGACATGGCAGATGATAGCAGGCTCTATTACACATGTATAGCATTAAAAATTATATAAGGTTATGTTGAATTAATGGAAATATTTATATTTTGTTTTTCACCAAAAGGAATTTGTATCTGAGCAGATGTATTGTAAGTGTGTTTAGCTATTCCTTAGTTTTTATATAAATGGTATGATATTTTAACTTTGAAGTAGGTTTTTCGTTTTTGTTTTTTTTGTTTAAGAAATTTTTTTGTAAAAATAGAAAAACATCTTAACAGCACACGCCGTTAATTTCTTAGAATGTATTGGAAGTTATTTTTTTGATTATCAAAAGAACTTTAAAGAATTTAATTTTAAAAGGCAATTGAGTGTTTATTAAATAAATACGAATACAAACAACCAAACCTACATAGATATGTACAGATATTCAAATGTATTTGTAGACCTATTAACGTTTGTAACAAGTAAACTTTTATTTTACATAATGTAAGCCTTTTTGAAAGTAAATTTTACATAGAGTAAACTTTGTTTACTTTTAATTAACGAATTTTACAGGGAATAAACTCAGCTTTAGTTTACATCATGTAAAGTTTACATAATGTTTACTGGTTATTAAAGAATTAGTTTTTTTTACATGATGTAAACCTTTCTTGAGTAAATTTTACATAGAGTAAACTCTCTTTAGTAAAGTTTACATAATGTTTACTTTTAATTAAGGATTTAATTGTTTGACATGATGTTAACCTTTTTGAAGTAAATTTTACATAGAGTAATCTCTTATTTACTTTGAAATTAACGAATTTTA
Organism: Lucilia cuprina; assembly: GCF_022045245.1. Taxonomy (NCBI): domain Eukaryota; kingdom Metazoa; phylum Arthropoda; class Insecta; order Diptera; family Calliphoridae; genus Lucilia; species Lucilia cuprina. Next base: position 57,310,437 of record NC_060954.1, read on the forward strand.
CAGGGAATAAACTCTGCTCTAATTAAGTTTACATAAGGTAAAGTTTACATAATGTTTACTTTTCATTAACAAATTTTACAGAGAATATGCTCTCTGCTTTAGTTAAGTTTACATTATGTAAATTTAACTTGGTATAAACTTATAATTAAATTTAAATTTTACACGGCATACCTTTACATGATGTAAACTTTAATTTAATAAATTATTCATGTTGTAAACTCTTCTTTAGTTAAGTGTACATGATGTAAACTTTTAATTTACAAATTTTACATTAAGTAAACTTTTATTTAAAGAAGTTTACATTAAGTAAACTTTTATTTAAAGAAGCCTACATAAGGTAAACTTTTATATACTAAAGTTTACACAGTTTAAAATTTACACTTCATTACATATGTTTACATGATGTAAAATTGTATCATATTTCTGTTAAGTTTACATGATGTAAATTTAACATGATGTTGACTTTATTTAATTACATAAGCGTAAACGATACTTTAGTATAGATTACATAATTTAAAACTCTTCTTTAGTATGTTGTACATGATGTAAACAATTTACATAATGTAAACCATTATGTTAACCATAACTTTACATGAAGTTAACTTGAATGTACGTTACTTTACACTACTTTATTTAACATAGTGTAAATTTTCAAATGCTATAGTTCACATGATGTAAACTCTTCATTACTAAAAATTTTCATGATTATTAAAATTTACACGATGTAAACTACTGTTTAGATATCGTAAACTTGTAAACTTTAGTACAGTTTGCATGATGTATACTTTTATTTACTAAAGTTTACAAGATGTCAACTTGTATTTACATGATGTAAACTGTTATTTACTAAAGTTTACATGATGTAAACATTAATTTACTTGAGCTATCATGGTGTAAACTTTAATTTACTTGAGTATACATAAAGTAAAATTTTATGCAGAAAAGTTTTTATAATGTAAACAATAATTTTAATATACATGATGTAAACTTTCATGTCGTTTTAGTTTACATAATGTAAACTTTTCATTACTAAAATTTTACATGATGTAAACTTTTAATTATTAAAATTTACACGATGTGAACTATAAACTATTAAACTATGTTTTGATGTCGTAAACTTCTAAACTTTAGTACAGTTTACTTGATGTAAACTGTTATTTACAAAAATTTACATGATGTAAACATTCATTTACCTAAGCTTACATGGCGTAAACTTTAATTTTCTTGAGTATACATTATGTAAAATTATATGCAAAAAAGTTTTCATGATTTAAACAATAATTTTAATATACATGATGTAAACTTTAATGTTGCTTTAGTTTACATGATGTAAACTCCTCGTTACTACAATTTTACATGATGTAATTATTTAATTATTAAAATTTACACGATGTAAACTACTGTTTAGATGTCGTAAACTTCTAAACAGTTTGTATCATGTAAACTTTTATTTACTTAAGTTTACAGGATGTATACTTGTATAAACTAAAGTTTACATAAAGTAAATTGTTACTTATTAAAGTTTACATGATGTAAACATTTATTTACTTAAGCTAACATGGTGTAAACTTTAATTTACTTGAGTATATATAAAGTAAAATATTATGCAGAAAAATTTTCATAATATAAACAATAATTTTAATATACATGATGTAAACTTTTATGTCATGTAATTTACATGATGTAGACTTTTCATTTATTAAATTTTACATGCTTGTAATGCTTGTCGTAAACATCTATTTAGTACGTATTATACAATGTAAACTTCCCTTTAGTTAACTTTACATGATGTAAATTTCTATTTTTTAAAGTTTACATAATGTAAAGTTTTCTCTAAGTCTTGTTTACATAATGTAAATTTGTATTTAATTGAGCTAGAAGCAAAAAAAAAAAAACTGCCTTTTATTAAAGTTTACTTAATGTCAAGTTTCTTTTATTTAAGTTTACATAATGTAAACCATTGCCTTACTAAATTTTACTTTAAGTAAACTCATTTTTTTAATGATGTAAACAATTCCCTTAAAATTCTTTAAAATATATATTAAAGATAAATTTAAATAAACATTTGTTTACTCAACTTAACAATAATAGATTATAATAGTTTCCCTGATGCTGAAGCGTTATTTTTACAGAAGTATTTCCTTTTCTTTTACATATTTTCTTTTTTGTTTGTCTAACAATATAAACAACTAACAACATAAAGAGAAAAAGAAATAAAGACAAAAAAAACAGCATTAAAAACAATCTAAGTTAAATATAACAAAATAAAAAAATCCTTTTAAAAAACTAAACAGAAAAAATTGTAATAAAAAATGACAACAGTTACGCAAAGAAAAAGCTTTAAAGAGAGAAAGAGATGGAGTGAAAGAGAGAGTAAGGAGATAACTACTGAAGTAGGAATATACTATTTATTACCAAGTTTCTTATATGAAAGCAAAAAAATAAATAAATTTGGTAAAAAATTTTATTTAGTAAAAAATAACATGGCTGGTGGTATTATTGTACTAACAGCTGACATAAAAACATAAAAAAGGATACAAACAAAACAGCTTGATACCTACTAAAAACACATACATCTGCATGTATATGTGTCTGTATAAGATTTCTTAATACAATTCAAGTTAAGACAAGACAACCAAAAAAGAACCAGATTGTTGCAAAAAATTGCACACTTAAGAGTTTTTACACACACACACACAAAATACGTGACAATTTTCAATTGTCAACTTAAGCGGAAATAAAAAATAATACAAAAATCTGCTACAATAAACTGATTTGTCGTCCTATACAAAGCCAAATCCACAAAGTCAATAGGAAATGAATGTTCTACAATATAATAATACAAAAATGAGACACAATTTATTTCAAAGACAATTTCAGTTTCAGGTGACTGCTTTGTAAGTTTACAACATTATGTCAATGACTAACTAGTTTAGAGTTTTAAGGGTTTTGCTTTAATTTTACATGTAATATAGAATTTTACATTTTTTAATTTTTAAAGTTTACGCAAAGTAAAGATTTTTACAGCAAGTTTTACCTTAAGTAAATAATTCCATAATAAAATTTACATTAAGTAAACTATGCCATGGCCACTGGCCTTTTGCGCTCCATGAATAGACCTTCGTAGTAATGACTAGAAGAGACCTTCCTAGTAATGACTTCTGTAGAAGCTGTCAAGACAAAGAAGAGAGTACTGTTCACTTCGTCTGTCAGTGCCCTGCCCTAGAGAAGTATAGATTGAATCTGTTAGGAGCCAATATCATGCACGATTTAATGGACCTATCCGAAACTTTGAATTGAATAGGAGACCAAAGTATATAGGACGAAGTTAGTTAATACATCGAACGTTTTCTCTTTTCAGTGATACCTGAAAGGGATCAGAAATATGGACCCACGGGTGTCTCTAATACGATCAGCAGAGGACAGTTTGCTAACCTAACCTAACTATGCGATATTAAAGTTTACATAATTTAAAGTAAACTAACAAAAAGATTACATTATGTAAACATAAGTAAGTACAATTTTACATTAGGTAAACTTAACAAAAAAGCTTTGTAATGAAAACTTTACATCATGTAAAGCTTCTCTTAAAGGAATTTTTTAGCAAACAAACTTTACAAAATAAAAGTTTACACCATGTTAACCTAACTATAGAAGTATTTACATTATGTAAAATTTACTAAATAAAAGTTTACATCATGTTGACTTTACTAAAGAAATTATTACTTGATGTATGTTTTGCTTAAGAAAGGTTAAAATAATGTAAACTTTACTATTTTACTAAAGCATAGTTTACTTAATGTAAAATTTGCAACAAAATAGTTGACATTATGTAAGAGTTTACATTATAAATACTTAACTAATGTTACAAGTTTACATGTGTTAAACATTTTTATAAAGAAAAAAGTAAACATTTATATAGAATAGTTTACATCATGTAAACTTTACTATAGAAAGTTTTTTATCATGTAATCTATATTATATAATAGTTGACATCATGTAAACTATGCTGTAGAATAGTTTAGTTAATTAAAACAATGCTATAGTTTAGTTTACATCATGTAAACAATACTGTAGTTAAGATAAAGTTAAAAATAAACTTATACTAATAAACTCTATTGTAGTTTACAACGTGTAAACAACACTACACAAAAGTTTCCTTCCTTCAATACTAAAGATTAATTAAAATCATGTAAACAATTATATTATAAAGTTTACATTATGTAGACTTTACTATGCAAAAGTTTACGTTATGTAAACTAAACTATAGAAGAGTTTATATCACGTCAACAATGCTATAGAATAGTTTACATTATGTAAACAATAACATCGTATTGTTTACATTATGTAGATTTTACTATGGAATAGTTTACATAATGTAAACTATACTATGTAATAGTTCACAACATGTTAACTTTACATTATGTAAACAATGTTATAGAATTCTTTTTATTATGTTAACAATAATAATCTATTGTTTACATTGTGTATACTAAACTATGGACAGTTTACTATTTTATAGTTTACATTATGTAAAATATAATAGTTTACATCATGTTAACAAAACTATAGAATAGTTTACATCATGTAATCGGAACTATTAAATAGTTTTCATTATCTTAACATCGTGTAAATAATTATACAAAATTGTCTACATAATGTAAACAAAACTTTTAAATAGTTTTCATTATCTGAACAGTACTGTATTGTAGTTTACATCGTGTAAACCATAATACAAAAAAGTTTACATTATGTAAAGATAGCTATTAAATAGTTTTCATTATCTAAAAATCGTGTAAACAATACTTCATGTAAACAAAACTATTAAATAGTTTTCATTATCTAAACAATATTGTAAACAATTAATATAGAAAAGTTTTCATTACGTAAACAATACTATAGAATAGTTAAAATCATGTAAACAATAATATTGTACAGTTTACATTATGTAAAATTTACTATAAAACAGTTTAAATTATTTATACTTTAAAATGTAATTGTTTACATTATGTAAAATTTACTATAGAATGGCTTACATCATGTAAACAATACTAAAGAGTATTTTACATTATGTAAACTATACAAATAAAACGTTTTAATCACGTAAACAATTCTCTATTGTAGTCTACATTATGTAAAAAATAACATTTTGTTAAATTTCATTAAGAGTTATTTACATTATGTAAAATTAACTAAAGAAAGGTTTACATTATGTAAAATTTAATAATGAAAAGTTTACATTAGGTAAAATTTATCATAAAATAGTTTACATCATGTCAAATTTACCTTAGAGCAATAAATATCATGTTAAACTTATTAAATAAAGTAAAAATCATGTAAAGAACTAAAGAAAAGTTGACACATCATGTAAACTTTTCTAAGGAAAAGTTTGACTTAAAATTTTTTCTAAAAAAATCTTTTTATTGATTTGTTTTTCTTGAAATTTCCAAAAGTAATTTGTTGTAGTTATAAATAAAACAACAAACTAATATTAACTTCCTCTTAAAAGTAAGATGGACCAAAAATCAAAGAAAAAGTTTTTTTTTCTATTTTAAGCCGCTAGTAACAGAAAAATGTTCCCAGCAACAATAATAAAATGCTTAAAATAAATTTAAAATTATCTACAGGAAAAAAATGTTTACTTTCTTATGCTTCAAAAGGAGTTTTTTTCACAAATTATTTAAGCCTTTTAGAAAACGTGTTTCTACTTAAATTATTTGTATTAATTACAATAACACTCAATTACCTAAAAACAAAGTAGGGGAAAACAAAATTCTAACAATTACTTTTAAAAATAAAGCATAAATATGCAAAAAAAAAAACATTCTAAATGAAAAATGAACTTACCATCATGTGACACCAACGACACGTAAGTCCTGTAATGCCATGATACGCTTTAATACGTTTACGACATTTCGAACAACGACCATAACAGTTGCCTTCCACCCAATGATGCAGTAGATCACCGCCGCCCTTGACCTTTTTCGATTTGACATATGTTGTTATACAAGATGCTGGAGCATGTTGAACGCAACGCTCATGTACTGTATACTTGCATACTTTAAAATGGTCCAAGATATATGCACACCCAAACACACAGCCACAGCCGTATCCACACACAGACATGTATACCGTTATACATTTATTTTAGTATGTCAGTTGTAAGAACAAGAAGAAGAAGTAGTAGAAGTACATGAAAATTGATGAAGAGAGAAGTGAAAAAAAATAAAATTAATGAAAATTTTATGAAAAAAAAAACAAAAACACTGTCAGCTGCAAGAAGAGAAATATTGATGAAAAAGATTAAAAGAAGGAGAAAATATTGGATTTTTAAGGATTCTGTTTAGAACTTTGATGGCATCTAAGGATTTTGGATTTAATTGAGAGATTTATTAGTTAAGTAATTGTAGTCCTTGAAATCAAGTCTGTTTTGTCATATTTTCAATAATTTTTGAATTTGAAAATATCATTTTAAAATAGTCGCGTTATTTAGGTTTTATCGCACATTCTGTTGTATGCTTTATATAGACCGATTTTAAACCGAATGAAACAAAACTAAGTTCTTCTAAAACTTACTTAAATCTGAGTTTTAAACTAAAATTTACTAAGACAATGGATTTTTGACAAGAAATGCAAAATCCTATTTCAGATTTCCGAAAATTGATTTCCATCTAGAAATTAGAATTACTCGCATTAATCTGAATTCTAATCAGATGTACTTTTCCCAATAGGAATCTCATTTCTGAATCTCAAGCCTGATCTCTCAATAGAGAGATTTCATTTTTAATGGAATCTGATTTCTATTGAAACATTGGACTTAACAAATCGTAGTCTCTTCAGATTACTTGAAACAAATCGGACTTCTAATGAAAAATTGAATTTTACTAAGGAAATTTAAATAGAAGTCCAATTTCTTAATAGAATCCTATTTCTTTATATGAATATGTTTTTTCTAATAGAAGTTCGTCTCCTTTAAGAAATCTTATTTCAGAATAGATAATCGTTCTTTTAAGTAGAAATCCGACTTTGTTAATAAAAGTCCGTCTCCATCAAGTAATCTAATTTCAGAATAGATATTGGTTTTCTTAATAGAAGTCCAATTCCTGAATAGATATTCGAATTTTTAATAGAAGTTCGATTTCTTATAAGTCCCTTTTTCTAATAGAAGTCTGTCTATATTAAGTAATCTGATTTTAGAAATTTGAATTTTAAAAGGAAATCTGATTTCTTAATAGAACTCCTTCCAGCATAGAAATTCGATTCTGTAATAGAAGTCCGATTTCTGAATGGAATTACCAATTTTTTAAAGAAGTTCGATTTCTTGATATAAGTCCTTTTTTTTAATAGAAGTCCTTCCCTATTATGGTATCTGATTTCACATAGAATTCCGATTTCTATATAAAAATTTTAATTTTAAATAGAAGTTTGATTTCTTAATAGAATTCCGTTATCGTCAAATAATCTGATTTCAGAATAGTTATTCGATTTCTTAATATAATTCCGTTTTCTAATATAAGTTCGTCCCCATTAAGAAATTTAATTTCTGAAATGAAACTTCGTCTCCATTAAGTAATGTGATTTTAGAATAGATGTTCGATTTCTTCATAGAAGTCCAATTTTAAAAAGGAAATTCCAATTTTTAATAGAAGTTCGATTTCTGAATGGAAATTTCAATTTTTAATAGAAGTTCGATTTATTAATATAATTCCGATATCTAATAGAAATCAGTCTCCATTAAGTAATCTGAATTCTGAATAGTTGTTCTATTTCGAAATAGAAATTCGAATTTTAAATAGAAATCTGATTTTCTAATAGAACTCCGTCTCCATTAAGTAATCCGATTTCAGAAAAGTTACAGGTTTCTTAATAGAAATAAGTACAATTTCTGAATAGAAATTCTTATTTTTAATAGAAGTTCGAATACTTAATATAAGTCCATCTTCCTAATAGAAATCCGTCTCTGATTTCAGAAAAGAACTTCGAATTTTAAATAGAAATCTGATTTGTTAATAGAACTCCCTTTTTTTATCAAGTAATCTCATTTCAGAATACTTATTCGATTTCTTTATAAAAGTCCTTTGTCTTAATATTAGTCCGTTTTTTTAACAAGAAGTCAGATTTCATTCGAGTAATTTTATTAAAGAATATATTCGAATTCTTGATAAAAGTTTGATTCATAAATAGCAATTTGACTTTTTTATATAAATTCAATTTCTTACTAAAAATTGGTTTTCTCATTAGAAGTCCGATTTTAGAAATGAAATTCAAATTTTAACATGTAATCGGATTTCTTAATAGATATTTTATATCTTAATAGAAATCTGATTTCTCATTAAAAGTTCGATTTCTTTCATGAAGTCTATTTATCGAAAAGTATTCGATTTTATAATAGAAGTTCGATTTCTGAATATAAATTCGAATTATATTAAAAATCCTACTGCTTAATATAAATCTATTCGATTTCTCATAAAAAATCTGATCGCTTATTAGAAGTCCGGTTTTTTTAAGTAATCTAATTTTCGAATATGTATATTCGTTCTTATAAAAGTCTGATTTCTGAAGCTATTTATTTTCTTAATAGAAGTCTGTTTTTTTATTTTAATATACGATTTCTCATTACAAATCTGATCGCTTATTAGAAGTCCGGTTTTTTTTTTCAAGTAATCTGATTTCCGAATATGTATATACTTTCATATAGAAGTCCGATTTTTGAATATATAGAAATATTTACATTTATATTAAAAAATCACTTTTTTAAAAACTTTCCTAAGAAATTCTTAAATAAATTGAAAATAAAATATCTCACTTACATACACAGCAGAGACCTTTTTTGCCCAAACCCACCAACATATTTAGGCAAAGATTACAATATGCAGGTTTTTTAAAATGTTTCAAACGCCAGACATGTATGCCATCCTCCTTTAAAGCAGTACTATCGACACCTTGATAAGGAAAAGAAAAACAAAAAAATATATAAAAGAAAACAAACAAGTGTTAAAGGGAAACAGAATTTTAAGTAATTTGCACAAATACATATGAAACTGACAGTGTCATCATTATCACAGTGAACACATTACTTAAACGTAACATGGAAGTCAGCATTTCACCTAACGTTAATGCAATTTCCCTAACAAAAATCTATAAAGTGTTATATGCTTTGTGTCACTTAGAAAACAGCTTGTCACTTGCATATGTTGCTTTGATAAAATGAACATTTTATTTTTTATTTTTTTTTCGAAAAGGAATCGAAATTGAAGGTAAAGAAACTGTAAAACTAACTTAAAAGTTATATTTAAGGTAAAGAAAATAAATAGAAATAAATGCATTTTTTTCTTTCTTTTTTTCTTAGTTCTTTATTAAACCCAATAACAGTTAGTTTCTAAGTAAACAAGTTAAAGCAAGTACTTAATAACATGTTACAAGATGGCGTGAGTAAGTGCAAGTAGTAGACACTTGTAAGTATGATTTAAAATGCTTATTTCCGGTTTAAACTTGTATTTCCTTACATTTTTGCTTCGTTTTTTTTAGAAAGCACAATCCTTATAAGTGTGACTGTGATAATAAAGAGTAAATGTATGTGAGTGTGTGTCAGTGTTAGTAGCTTAACACTTAAAGTTCCCTTTAGTTCTGAAAATAGTCATTGTATTCATTTTAAATTAAGTTTTCCTATTTAAATGTCTTATTTTTTAGTTGTAAGGCATAAATTGTTTATTTTATATGTCCCTGGTAATCTATCAAGTAGTCAGTTGTTTTTTTTTTTTAAAGTCTTTTAATAATCAATAGTGCTCTGCTCTTTTATCTAAGGAAAACATAACTACTTACCTAACTTTAATAATCAAAGAAATTATAAGCTTTCGTTAGCGACCATCCATCTCAACCTCAGGGTAACTTTACACACACACACATACATACATATGTAATAATATATGTTAGAATTTGCATTATACATACCTAATAGTACTAGTAAAGGTATCGTTGTCATGCCGCCACGTTGCCATTCTTCTAAGGAAACAGTGCCATCGGCATCATAGTCAATTTCTACCATCATATCTTGAAGTATCTGAAAAATTACACACATACAGAGAGAATATAAAGAAAACATGAAATTGTATTAGTATGGTAGGAAATGCTTAAAAACGATTGACAAGAAAAGTATGTAACTACACTTCTTAGAAGAAAAAAAAAAGAAAGAAAAAAATCCTTATAAGAAATATAATAAAAATTTAGAGAGGGATGAAATTACAAATATATAAAAGTGCTACTTCAAAATCTGTAACCAGATTTACTGAGCAATCATAATTTAATGTTGTTATATCGTAAAATAGCAAAAAAAGTATAAGAAAATTTGTAAGATTGCTTCTAGAAAATAGAGTAAACTTATGGAACATAAAGTTTAACTTGAAGCAAAAAACAAAATTTTTACTAAAAATTCGTGAAATTTTTCATTCATAGTTCATAGACTAATACATAGACCAGTTTCTAATCTAGTTTAGACATTAGTTAAAAGACAAAACGATTTTTACTAAAAATATATAACATTTTCAGCAAAAAATTAGTGTAGTCCATAGATTATTTTAAATACTAGTTCTTAGACCAGTTCATAGACTATTCAACAGACTAGTTTAGAAACTAGTTAATAGACATGTTGATAGACTTGTTTATAGTCTGGTCCATAGACTAATTGATAGACTAATCCATAGAATAGCTGATAGTCTAGTTGATAGACTAGTCCATAGACAAGTTTAGAGACAAGACTAGACTAGACCATAAACAAGAGTTGAATGACTAGTCCATCGACTAGTGGATAGACTAGTGGATTGACTAGTTAATAGACTAATCTAGTTTAGACATTGTTAGACTAGTTGAAAGATTATTTGAAAGACTAGTCCATAGAGCAGATGGTAAACTAGACTATAGAGTAGATAACAGACACGTTGATAGATAGGTTGGTGGAATAGTTGTTAGACTAGATGATAGGCATTTCATAAACAAGAGTTGATTAGTGGATAGACTTGTTAATAGACTAGTTGTTAGACTAGTTAATAGACTAGTTGTTAGACTAGTTAATAGACTAGTTGTTATACTAGTTAATAGACTAGTTGATAGACTAGTTGTTAGACTAGTTAATAGATTAGTTAATAGATTAGATGGTAAACTAGTCCCAAGGCTAGATAACAGACACGATGATAGACATATAGGTTGGTAGGATAGTTGATAGACTAGCTCATAGGTATTTGGTTGATTAGTCCATAGACTAGTTGATCGACTAGCTCATAGGCATTTGGTGGACGAGTTCATAGACTAGTTGATCGATTAATACGTAGAATAGTTGATAGACTTGTATATAGACTAGTTGAAAAGCTAGTCCATAGAGTATATGGTAAACTAGTCTCAAGGCTAGATGATAGACACGTTTATAGACTAGTCCATGGATCAGTTGCTAAACTAATCCAAAGGCCAGATAAAAGACACGTTAATATACTAGTCCATAGATTAGTTTATATACTAGTCTATATATTAGTTGATAGACTAGTCCATTATGCTAGTTGATAGACTAGTTCATAGACTAGCTGATAGACAAGTTGATAGACTAACTAATAGACTAGTTAATAGACTAGCTAAAAGACTAGTACATCGATAAGTTTATAGAATAGTCTATGGACTCGTTGAAAGACTAGACTGATGGACAAGTTGAAAGTCTATTCCATTGATTAGATCATCGACTAGTCTATAGACTCTGAAAGATTAGCACGTAGAATATTTGATTGACTAAATGAACGACTAGTCCATAGAGTAGATGATAGCCACGTTGTTCGACTAGTACAAAGATTAGTTGATATACTATCCCATAGATTAATTGATAGATGAGGCCATAGATGATGATAAATAGTTGATAGATTACTTGATTGGCTAGCTCTCAAACTATACTAGTCTAGTCCATGGACTCGATGATCGACTAATTCACAGACTTGTTGGCAGACCAGTTAAGATACTAGTCGATATACGACTTAAGAGACTAGTCTTTGTACTAGTTAATAAACTAAAACATAGACTAGCAAGATGAGTTATATAGCCGACAAGGATGTGTATGCAATATCATTGTCACCTCAACAACATCAAAAAGCTTTTCATATAAAAAAATGATTTGCAAATTTATTATTAAAACTCTTACAGTTTAATTGTTATATACATTTTTCATACTTGTCATTATTCATTATTTAATTATTATTACCACATACTACATACAATATGTAGTTCTCATCAAACTAGATTTATACAATTAACTAAATGATGCATCACTTTTACGTTTACCTTGTTAAAAGTGATGATAATAATCATTTCAAAATGTTAAATATTTGTCATAAAGTTTTTATTAGAGTGATAGAGTGACTATTTTCTGGAAAATCTCTGCTTGTTTAGTAAATATAAATAAATATAAAATAAACTGTAATATTTAGGTTTATTACTACAAACAACTCACCAGATGCAAGGGACTTAGAACGAAAGAAAAAATATCCAGAAAAACAAAACAAATGTTGTAATTTGTTAGTGGTTGAAAAAAACAATAATAATTTAGATCTAAGTATAAAGATTTCTATACTTTAATAATAATATTACCCAGCAAGCATAATATTCAAAATTTTTATACTTATTACTTTAAATAATGATTGATATCTGGAAAGGTTATTGGCTTAAAATTTTTTCTCAATTGTTTATATTTTAATGGGAGTTTGGTTTGACTTTGTTTCAATTTTTTTCAATTATTGATGTTTAGAGTCGTTATTAATTAAACTTAAAACTTTGGTGTTTGCTGGGTTGCTAGCTTTGTGATGAGTAAAGAAAAATAAACTTAAATTTTTTTTGTTTTTGTACTGAAAATATCAAGGACATTTTATTTATTTATTCATTCATTTATTTTATGTTTCAATAGCAACGCTAAGGGAATTTTCACATCTTTACAGAATACAAGTCATGAACATGAAAACAAGTAAGAAAGTGTCATCACCGACCCTTTGATACCCTATAGCTATAATTTTTATGATTTTTATAAGGAATGGGTTCTTCAGTCGAATATGGCTAATGTAGACTAATTCATAGACTAGTCAATAGACTACACTGTACTATAAGTATTTCATAGTTAATAAACACAGAACCTCATAGTTTAGAGATTAGTCCAGATACTAATGCAGAGACTAGCCCACAGACAAGTTAATATACTGCTCTATTAACTAGTCCAAATATTAATCTTTAGATAAGTTTAGAAACTAATCCATTGTCTAAAAATTAGTTTATATTTAAGTCAATAGACTAATCTATCGGCCAGTTTAGAGTCTTTTTAAGATTCTACTCTATAGACCAGCACAGTGTTCAGTCTACAGACTAATCTATGCACTCGTCTAGGGGTTTATCAAAAGACTAGTTCAGAGACTTGTCAAAAGATTAGTACTTAGACTAAACTATATACTAATCCGGAGACGTAGCTATAGTCTGGCCTAAAGACTAGTTTAGAGAGTAGTCCACTAGACTAAGGCATATACTAGTCAAAATAAAAATTTAATCTAAAGACTTGGAGAAACTAATCTATACTAGGGCTAATCTATAACAAGTCTATAGACTATTCTATAGAACAGTCCAGAGACTAGACAAAATACTATTCCATAGACATGTTCAGAGTCTAGTCCACTGACTAATCTATAACAAAAGTTTAGAGACTAATCTGTAGATCGGTTTATCTATATTATATATATCTATTATATTTATCTATTTATTGGTTCATAGACTTATCCAGATACTGGTCTAGAGACCAGCCGAGAGTATAGTCCATAGACAAATCTATAGACTATTTTAGTGGTTAGTCTGTAGAATATTCCATTCACTAATTTGTAGATTAGTTCAGAGACTAATATATAAATTAGTTCAGAGAATGATATATATTTTAGTTCTGAGAATAAACTATTGATTAGTTCATAGACTAATCTATAGATTAGTTCAGAAATTTATCTACAGTTTAGTTCAAAAACTAAACAAAAACTAATCTGCATGGACCAGTTCAGAGATTTTTCTACCACATTGTTGAGAGACTAGTCCAGAGTAGGGTTCTATACATCGACTTTCGAATAATCGAACAATTGACTTTTTGTCGAAAAGTCGAAATCGACTATTTTGTTCAAAAAAGTCGATAACTCGACTATTATCTATGAAAAAAGTCGAACAAGTCGGAAAAGGTCGTAATGTCGGAAAAGGTCGAAAAAAGTCGGAAAAAGTTGAAAATAGTAAAAAAAGTCGAAAAGTCGGAAAAAGTCTGAAAAATTTGAAAGTAATCAAAAATAGTCGAAAAAAGGCAAAAATCCGAAAAAACGAAAAAAAAACGAAAAAAATCGGAAAAAGTCGAAAATTCGAAAAAAAGGTCGAAAAGTCGAAAAAGTCGACTATTTATAAAATACTTAAAGTCGAAAAGTCAACATTTAATTAAATGAAAATAGTCGAAAAATCTACTTTTCATAGAATGCAAAAAGTCGGAAAGTCTTTTCGTTGAAACTAAAGAATCCTAGTCTAGAGATCTTTTCACCAATCTTATCACTATTATTATTCTATTCTGAAAATTTTCCATCCCCTATTCCTTAGTAATAAGTATAGCATTATTATTTTTGTGTTACAAATATCTGCATAAACTCTTAATATGCCTTCCCCCGCTAAAATGTTATAGGGTGCTAAAACAACAAAGCCGTTTCCATACAACTACAAACAATATATTTCCATGGAGAATGTTTGTACGAAAGAAGGTGTAATATGAATAATATATTAAAGTAGCAATATTACTTGTACTTAGTTCCAGCATTGATACTGAATAATATCTCTTTTAAGTATTTTGTAGTGCTGCTATGATGGAGAAATCTTTAAAGGCATACAGGAAACTAATTCTAGTTAATTTTCTCATTACGTTGGTAATTTCCACATAATCATATTGTAAATTCTGAACTATTATTAGAGATGTCACAAAATCGATAGTCCGTATGTTTGCATTGTAGTGCGAATCATTGTTTGTAAAGTCCTTAGATCAGGATCAGAGTATCAATGCTTTCGTGAAGTTTCCTTTTCAAAATCAACAACATAGCAAAATGTTGAAACTATCTAATGAGAAACAAGTAAGAAATTAAGTATAGCCGACTATATATTACCCGACACCTTTTACAAAAATTTAATGTGATATAGTTGCCATAATAAAGCATTTAAGTTGAAATGTATCTTGCCCCAGATATACTTAAGCTCTTTATTGTTGAATAAAATTGTGGACATTTAAGTGAAATTTTGATGGGGGCTTTTCATTGGGGCTAGGGTCTTATGAGGACCTATTATTGTGGCAATCGTGAGGGTCATCAAGTCTAGTATAGAACTTGGTTTTTGCAGCTTTTTGTCAAGATTTGAGTATATTAAACATAATTATGAACTTAAATGTCCTATTCGGCGGGTTCAGTTGTATGGCGGCAAGGTGAAATAATGAACCAATGTAAAACATTTTCAACAGGCTTTGTCTATGGTGACATAAAAGATCATGTGCCAAATTTCATTGAATTATTTTCAAAATTGCGACCTGTAGTTTGATTACAAGGTTTACAAGCCCTATAGGGGATTCAGTTGTAAGGGGGGCTAGGTGAAATAACGGACCGATCTTAACCATTTTCAGCAGGCTTCCCTCTCTGGGACAATAGAGGACCATGTATCAAATTTCATTGAATTATCTGCAAAATTGCGACCTGTAGTTTGATTACAATGTTTACATGGAAGGGCGGACGAACGGACATAGCTATTTCCGCTCAAAAAATGATTCTGAGTCATTTGATATACTTTAAAGTGGGTATAAGACCAATAATATTGTGCGTTACAAACTCCCCCCGGGGGCATGTTACCTTGGCGAGACCTCAGCCTTGGTGTTATTGCAATCCCGGGGTATATAGAGGTGGCCAATACCTCCGGTCTGACCGGGACTGGTTACAGTCTACTGTTTGGCTTAGTCCTTGCATAGATTGCCAGAGGTCAGACCAGAGCACCGCATAATCTGGTACTACGGGTGGCCAGTTGCCCGCAGGACTATGTCCTGGCTGGTCAGTTGGTTGAGGTTCCTTCGGGATCCACGTAGTGGCTGTGGTTTAAACCCAAATTCGCAGGAAGAGTAAGTGGCGGTTAAAAGACTGATGCATGATAATAGTCAATATTTCGGGATAAGTTCGGTGCTGTTGCCGAAAATCAACAGATACCCCACAGAGGAGTGACTGTGGGACTAAGCGTTGGAAATGGGTTGGTGTCAATTGTATATGATTAAGAATGAATGTAGAGGTATGCGGGCCTCATCCACCCGTATATCTAAATAAGTGTGCCGTATGTTTTTCTCTATGAATGTGTCGAATAAATGAGATGTGTGCTGGGTTGAATGATGATGGATGAAAGGTATCATATACAAGTGATACCGATTAATTTTCCTTCCTTGTCCAGATATGTTCAGAGTTTACTCTGTTCATATCAGACTTGCCACAGCGTGTCACTGTGAGTAAGAACAATGTCTACGGTTAATTGATGGATCGTGCTTCGGTCCACCGGTTACGTCTCTAGGTGCTGTTGCCGAATCAACAGAGCCATAGTAGTGTGGTTGTCTTTCAACGTGACTACTTTGGCAAGAGATTAGATAGCTCGAGTACTCCAGCAAAGTACTAGCGCATGGACCGGTCATAGCCAATGTGCTAAAATTGCCACCTGAGTCTTCATTGAAGACAAAGGGGCGATGGTAGACCGTTCTCAAGTTTACCCTGTGGATGAAAAAGACCACCGTGGGATAAGGTCGACACGGCAGGTGCTCACGTTAAAACTCTCGACAGTCAGTCTGTGCGTTACAAACATCAGCACAAACCCAATATACACTCCCCACTAAAGTGGTGTAGGGTATAATAATGAAGCTATGTAACACGGTATACTAAACAAGGTACTAGCACTTGATATCAACCGCACGATTGTCAAATTTTTTGTATATAGAGTTTGACACACGTGCGGTTTAAGTCTGCAATTGTATAAACAATTGTAAACAATAATTAGCTAGTAATGTCACAAGTACACACTGCTGTTTATTGTTATTGTTTTGCTGTTGCTTAGGTAAAAGCTCAAATCAGGGATGGAAGATTACATATAATGTAAAAGTAAAATAAAAACAATCATATTCTTAAGAAATCTAATAAATCTTTTTACTTAATTGTTTTAAAGTGTCAGACCAAAAAAATTTTCTCAAATCACTATATAAGCACCTTCTGGGAATCACTTAATATAAATTAACAGCTTGAGTAAAACAACTTTATATATATTTTACATACATATACATATTTCCTTTTCAGTTTGTAACATACGAAAAAAAAACATATTTAAATAAAACCAACCTTAAGTTTTACTTTATGGTTTGACTCTGGCAGAAGATTATAAAGTAGAAGCGATACTTTTGTATATAGTAAGTACAACAGCTTGACTACTTAAGTAGCACTCTTATTATTAAGGTGAAAGAAGTCTTAAAAAAACTTGTGTGAAAATGTTAAAATATTTACTGCCACTCAAAGATCTCACATATTATGTATACGATTATATATATTTATAAGGTGGTAGGATTTCTTTTTAAGAAACTGTTGCATATCATATTAAGGACTAAAGACAGTGAGTGCGAAAAGTTTATAGAGTGTTTGCTAAAGGTTATAGGTTCGTTTTAATCAGTTAAGGTTTATTTTTGTAGTTAATTATTGATAAAATATTTAGTAATTTGTTTACACTTTTCAATACTTCATATCATACTATTTGTTTCATAAAACACTATAAACTGTGTAACCACACCATTTCCAATTATATTTCAAATAGATTTTAAAAAAAATTTTCAAACTATTCGAAATTTTTGTGATATATATAGACATTTTTAAAAATTTTATTACCAGTTTCTGAAATACAATTCAAAGTTTCTGAAATTTTATAGGAAATGGTGTTTAAAGCCCAAGGTGTTAAATTTGATACACATGTAAGTGTAATGATGTAATACAAGTTTACCCAACAAACAAAAACAAATAAACTCAAATTAAGTATCATTAGTTATTCAAATCTCTAACAAAAGATCGAATTTAAAACTTTTTAGCAATTTTCAAAAATTAATTTAAAAATTACAAAAAAATTTAAATACTTTATTGATAAAATTTGTAAAAAAAACTTAATATTAAAAAGTTAATTTATAAAGTTTTTAATTTGTTTTTGTTTGCTAGGTCTGTATTTCTTCAGAACACACCCACCCATCTTTTTCATTCATATTCATGACATGACTTGCAGGATTTTAATTTATATTTTTTTCTCTCCTGCATGAAAAACAATTTGTTTAATATAAATGGTTTCTTAATCAAAGTTATTTATATGTATAGGGAATTTCAAGTTGATGTAATTTATTGGCAGGAAGAAAAATATTTTACAAGATAATTAAACCTTAAAATATAATGGTTTTTTACCGTAAACTAAGCTGGACGAAAATGTTTGATTTTAAACTTTTGCTAACAAGTTCACTCAGCCATTTTTAAAAGCTCCTTTTTTGATTAAGTAGTAGCTTATATTTAAATAATCGTGATGTGTTTTTTAAATTTTTAATGTGCCACTTTTGGTACAACCTATAAAGGACCAAAAATAACAAACATCAAAGACTTACTGACTTACCAAAAAAAAAAAAAAAGGAAGTGAAAGGGCATTTTTAATTACACACCTAATTAAACCTACAAAAAACTTACACTTTGTATATAATTAAAGGTAAATTAGTAGATAAAACCAAAAATAAACTAAATCAAATTAGGTTTTTATGATGAAAGTACAAGAAAAACTTTTAGATAAAAAATAGTATAAATAACAGTATATAGACTAATTTGAAGACTACTCTATAGAATAGTCTGACGACTACTCAATAGACTAGTCTAAAGACTGGTCTATAGACAAGTCTAAAGACTACTTTATAGACTACTCTATAGGCTAGTTTAAAGACTACTCTATAGACTAGTATTAAGACTACTCTATAGACTAGTATAAATACTACTCTATAGACTAGTATAAATACTACTCTGAAAAACTATTCTAAAGACTACTCTGTAGACTAGTATAAAGACTAGTCTGAAGACTACTCTATAGACTACTCTATAGACTAGACTGAAGACTACTCTATAGACTACTCTATAGACTAGACTGAAGACTACTCTATAGACTAGTCTGAAGTCTACTCTATAGACTAGTCTGAAGACTACTCTATAGACTAGTCTGAAGACTACTCTATAGACTAGTCTAAAGACTACTCTATAGACTAGTCTAAAGACTACTCTATAGACTAGTCTAAAGACTACTCTATAGACTAGTCTGAAGACTACTCTATAGACTAGTCTAAAGACTACTCTATAGACTAGTCTAAAGACTACTCTATAGACTAGTCTAAAGACTACTATTATAGACTAGTCTAAAGACTACTCTATAGACTAGTCTAAAAATTGCTCTAAAGATTACTCTATAGACTAGTCTATGGACAAATCTATAGACTAGTTTAAGGACCACTACAAGGGCTAGTCTATGGACTATATAGACAGTCTATGGGATACTATAAAGACTAGTCTATGGTCTACCATATATACTATTTTATGGCTAATCTAAGAGATTGGTCTATGGACTATAGAGTAGTCTATGAAATACTATATAGACTAGTCTATGGACTACTTTATTGACAAGTCCATAGACTACTCTATTGATTAGTCTACGGTCTACTCTATAGATTAGTCTATGGACTACTCTATAGATTAGTCTATGGACTACTCTATAGACTGGTCTATGGACTACTCTATAGACTGGTCTATGGACTACTCTATAGACTGGTCTATGGACTACTCTATAGACTAGTCTATGGACTATTCTATACAGTATTATATTGATTACTCTCTGCTGCTTATTGTACATATCAAAAAATAAATTTTCTGTAATTTCATCCAATGCATCTAAATTATTGTACTGACACAAGTCTAGAAGATATATAAACACAAAAAATTGCACACTTACCGGTCGTAATTCACTAACATCCCAGCCTAAATATTCAGCAACAGCCATCATTTGATTAACAATAGCATCCATTTCAGCCGTATCCAAAACACCATTGCCATCCGTGTCATACAAACGGAACATGACTAAATTAAGAGAAATAAAAATAAAGCACATAAATGAATTAACAATAACAAAACTTAAAAAAAAACAATTTTGCCACTCAAAAATATGCAAATAATTTTTTTCTTTGTATTTGTCATAATATATGCAGTAGATAAATTAAATTATTTTAACTTAAAATATGCAAAATTTTTCTTTGATATGTATATATTTACATACGTATGTATTTCACTAATAGATTTAATGTTGATTATGATTAAAAACCTTATACATATGTATGTATAAAGTTTTTGTTGTTATCTATTTAACTTACACTCTAATTTGTCCTCTGGCCGTCCAGCTTCTAACAATGATAAATAACATACCACATCCTTAAGGGACACTTTTAATGTTAAGGGATCAAAATGTGAAAGTTTGCGTGTTAATAATTTAATATCCGCTGAAAATAAATACAAAATAATTATTATGTAGTATATTTTATATTTATATAGTTATAAGATATAGTATGTGGAAAATGTTAATAATGTATATTATTAATTATAAGGTTTTTAACATTTATAGTAGTATATGTACATAAAGATGGTGGTTTAGTTTTTAAAAAATTTATATCAATTTTCATTTTGGTACTTTAAGGAGTTACTTTTTACTGAAAGTCTTATTACATTCAAAAACTTTTAATAGCTAAATATAGAAATTAAAATTTTCTAACTTGGACTTAACAGGTTCTTATATCTATGTCCTTGCAAAATTCATAATAATCCGAACTACAATTAAATAACCACCCTAATATGCATAAATAAATTAACTATAAACGCTTGCTTATGTAAACATTTATTATATGTGTTAAAGTTTACATAAAACTGATGTAATAAATTAATTAATCATACCTAAAACACGCACATATTATATTTAATACATATAATTAAAATAATACAAACTCACGACAGTAGTAGAACAACAGGACTAAAACAACGACAGGACTAAAACAGAAACTTATTCAGATTTAGAACTGAAGTAGAACTGAACTAGAACTGAACTAAAACTGAACTAGAACTGAACTAGAACTGAACTAGAACTGAACTAGAACTGAACTAGAACTTAACTAGAACTGAACTAGAACTGA
>NC_060954.1:57331849-57333178 GCF_022045245.1 Lucilia cuprina
CTATCTATCTATCTATCTATCTATCTTACTATCTATCTATCTATCTATCTATCTATCTATCTATCTATCTATCTATCTATCTATCTATCTTTCTTTCTATCTATATATCTACGTATTTGTATTTTGCAACTTACAATAAAAAAACAAGAAATTATCATATAGATTTCAAACGAAATATAAAAGTACAAAGTAAAACATGACAAAGAAATACATTGTGATTAAAACCAAACGAACATTATTAAACAAATTGTTAATATAAAAAAGAAATTTTATTTATTCTATAAACTACTAAAAACCCATCCTTTTTTTAAACATGTAGTCAGTAATTTAATTTTTATTGTATTCTTATGTTTACAAAAAAAGATAAAAGTTTTACTTCTCTAGCTGTTAGATTTTCTAAGTATTTATTTTATTCTTTTGTATCTTTCAGCAAAATACAATTAAAGAATACAAAGTCAAAGGATTTTTAGTGTAATTATGTTTTTTTTATTTATCTTTAAAAAGTCTTATTTTTTGTTAAAGGCTCTACATTAAAATATATAAAGAAATTTTTGTTTAAAGTTCACAATTCAAAACTTGTCTGCAATGTGCTTGTAACGACTAAGGGTTTCCTTAAAAACTTGTCAGATCAAAAGAATCAGGAAATACATAAATAATGACTATTGTAGGGCATTTTATAGTCCCGTCATAGTTTCTTTTCATTATTACTTGGTTTTTGTGACATTTAATGTTTTTGTATAATTTTTTTTTTTTTTTTTAAAGAAGTTTATGTAATAAAGTTTTTGCATCTCTGTATATTCTTCTTAAGGCAATAATAACTTTATTTGAAAAGTTTTTGTCAAGTAGCTGTAAGTAAATATTTTTTATTTTTATTATTTTTCTGAGGGATTGTTTATACAACTTTTCAACGAATTGTCCTTATAAATAAATTATTATGATATAAAATTTCAAAAATAATAATACTTAAACTAATTAAATAATAAGTTATTTAATGATTAAAAATAACACAATTAAATACAAAATAAATAACGGCTTGAACTATAACTTTGCTTTATAACAATTTAACTATTGAAAGTGTCACACTTATGAAATATTTGACGAAAAAGTGTGTCTGATAAAAATTAGTATTTTTAGTTATAAAAAAATATCGCAATTTTAATTTACTTTGTTCTGTTTTAGTTCTAGTTCATTTCTAGTTCATTTCTAGTTCAGTTCTAGTTATGTTCTAGTTCAGTTCTAGTTCAGTTCTAGTTCAGTTCTAGTTCAGTTCTAGTTCAGTTCTAGTTCAATTCTAGTTCAGTTCTAGTTCAGTTCTAGTTCAGTTCTAGT
>NC_060954.1:57333278-57344973 GCF_022045245.1 Lucilia cuprina
ATATATATAGATATATAAGATAGATAGATAGATTGATAGATAGATAGATAGATAGATAGATATATAGATAGATAGATAGATAGATAGATAGATAGATATATAGATAGATATATAGATAGATAGATAGTTGAGTCTTTAGTCTACTCTGTAGTCTAGACTTCAATTTAGTCTATTGTTTTTTCTAGGCTCTAGTCTTATTTATAATCTCGTTTATAGTCTATTATCTTGCCTATAGTCATGACTACAGTCCTAGAGTCTAGTTCATAGACTAGTATATAAACTAGTCTAAACTCTAAACTTTAGTCTAATCATCGACTAGTTAGTAGTATATTCTATAAGCATGCACTCTAGTCTAGTCTATAATCAATTAAGTAAGCAGGAAAAATCTAAAGTCTTGAATATAATTTGGTATAAAATTGTAATTTATTTAAAATTTATGTTTTTTTTTAAATATTATAACATTTGCCTAATAAACTAGTAAATTTGTGTACTTAATGTCACTATTTTATATAAATATATTATATACATACATATGTATGTAATCAATTTAAATTTAAACACATGCATACTTATGCATATTATATGATATATTAATTAAAATCTAAAGTAAATAACTTTACATACATAAACAATTTTCATTTGTTTCATAAACTATGTTGTTTAAATGATCATTAAAATTCAAATTTTATTGTTTAAATATTTATTGCTAAATGTTACCTATTTATAGTATAATTTTGCAATAATACTTGGATTTTATAGAAATCAATTAAATTTTATCTTGAAAGTCATATTTATTTAGTAGAAAATTTAGTACAAATTACCCAGCAAAAACTTATATGACTATGTTTGCTAATTAATTTTAAACTAGACTAAATTTTGTTGTGGCACTTAATGCTGAAGCTGATTTATTATTCTTACGAACAATCTCAATCAAAAAATATTACATTTCTATTAAATTTATCCATAACTTTATGGAAATATTTCCATTTATTTACATTTTATAATGTAAATTTAAAGTCTGTAGCATACCCTAAGGATAGAATTTTAGTAGACAATGTGTTGCATATATTTTAATAGATTTATTATATTTTTTTCTGCTTATTTTTTTTGTTTTAATATATGCATTAATATTTTGCAATGCCTTAAGCTTAATACATATATAAATATTTTGCTAAATAACTTTGATTTTTTTAAATTTATTTTATATAGAAAAACATTTTTTAAATGTTTAAAAAGCAGCAAAAGATTGTATGAAATAAATCATATAAAATTGAATATCAAAACATCAAAATAAAACGGAAGTTTATTTAATAAAATAACAAAATAATAAAAAATGCTGCATATTTTTAGGTGTTACATTTTATCAAATAATATTGCATCATATAGTGTTAAGCTACCTATGTATACATGTTTGCCAGAATTTACAACGTTAGCTATGTACTTGGGTTCTATAGTTGACATGAAAAGTCGACTTTTCGACTTTTTGTAGTTAGGTAAAAGTCGACTTTTCGACTTATCAACTTTTTTGCTGTTTATGCAAAGTCGATTTTTCGACTTTTTTAAGTTAGTTTAAAGTCAACTTTTAGACTTTTCGACTTTTAGTATTTTCGACTATTTCGACTATTTTTGACTTTTCGACTATTTTCGATTTTTCGACTTTTTTCACTATTTTGACTATTTCCGTCTTTTTTCGATTTATCGACAATTTTTGACCTTTTCCGTCTTTCTTTCGATTTTCAACTATTTTCGACTGTTTGACTATTTTTGTCTTTTTTCGACTATTTTAGATTTTTCGACTTTTTCCGACTTTTTCTGACTTTCCGACTTTTTTCGACTCTTATTTCCAAAGTCGACTTTTTTCACAGACGATAGTCGAGTTATCGACTTTTTTGGAACAAAATAGTCGATTTCGACTTTTTTTCGACAAAAAGTCGATTGTTCGATCATTCGAAAGTCGATTTATAGAACCCTACTATGTACTGACAATTAGGTAAGATTGTTGTATGGCAATGTGGTAAGATTGTTCTATGGCAAAAGTTGCCAGATCCTTTTTTAGCTGCATATATTCTTTTAATGCACCGCTTTGCCAATAGAAAACATTTATCTGACACCTCTGTCAGACAGTTATCTGACAGTGGCAACGAAATGTATTTATACAATTGTAAGATGTCTGACAATATTATTGTTTTAAAATATACTGACAATTCCTTTTCTAACAAAATTGCAAGACAAACATTTTAAGTTCATACGGTTGTTAAACTTTTTTAAACTTTTATTGCCAACGTTGTAAGATCTGACAACCTTGTATATATAAATAGATTTAATTTTTATAAATATGTATGTTTGTGATTTCAATTTAAATATAAGTATGTATTGTATAAATGACTTTTTTTATTCTATTTATATATCTTTTTTTCTGCTCAATATTGACTTCATGACAAATATCTAAAAGTGACAGCACATAAATTCTATTGTTGTCAATTAAAATTTTTTTTCTCTGTACTTTTAATATGTGTTGAGTACATTTACAAAAAAAAAGAACTAAAGCAAAATTGAACATACAGAGGGAATGCTGAAAGTCTATGGAAAAAAACAAGGAAACATGTAATAATAAGTAACAAAACTGCCGACACAAGTACAGGATATAAAATATAAAGTGAATGTGACATTGCTCTTAAACACATTTGCTGTCAAAAATAGTTATAGTCTGAAACAGAATTAACAGCCGAAACCTTTTTTTTTTTTTGTATGTCAATATCTCTTTTTCTACAGCAGCAGATAGGAGGAAATTTCATTCAATTAGTTTGAGTTTCTTAGAAATTGTATATGTATATCTAGCATCTATTACTAATTGACTAAAGCACGATACACATACATATGCACTTCTCTTTTATATTTTTAATGATAATTTGGCATGTTCTAAGATTGTTAGTGTATAGTTACATTAGAAAGATAAAGAATGTTTTTAGTTTTTTCTATTATTTGTTCATGGATTTGTAAATATTTGGCTTAAATCTTAAGATGATTTTTTTGCGAAAACAAGTAAGATTTCCATACTCAGCTGTGCCGAATCTAATATACCCTTCAGCATGATGTGTTAAAAAAATAATAGTAGGTTCAAAAAAGTATCTTTTGAAAAACTAAAAAGTACCAAAAATTTCCCTTTTATGGGTTCTCACCTCATTCCGACTCTATATACTTAATTATATGTTTTTAGGTTCATTTTTAGGGAAATTTCAAAAAGTACTCTTTGAAAAAGTACCAAAAAGTCCCCTTTTATGTGTTCTGGTCTAATCCGGGCTCTACATACTTAATTTCATGTTTTTAGTTTCAATTTTATAAAAAATTCAAAAAAATACCTTTTGAAAAAACGGAAAAGTACTAAAATTTTCCCTTTTATAGGTTCGCACTTCATTCCGACTCTACTTATTTAATTTCATGTTTCTATTATCATTATTAAAGAAAATTCAAAAAGTACCTTTTGTAGAATGAAAAAGTACCCGGACGACTCAAAACTGCTGATATTGGCGTAGTGATATTGAAACGAAGTCAAAAGCTTTTTTAGACAAAGACTTTCTCAAAACGCTTTTTGTACCATTCGAATTGAAATCGAGAGATCTTGAAATAAATGCTGATTGATCTCCAGAAAATAACCATCGAATCATTACTTATAATGGAAATTGTATAACTTATGATACGTTGATTAAGAGACTGTATGTGAAGCCTGGTCAACGAGCTAAATGAAAACTGGATGACCCTGACAACAGGTTCATTGTACAGAAAACAGATTCTTTGTAAAATGGGTTTTCAGAAATTGGCATGATTTGTTTTTGAACTCAAAAGGTTAACTATCCTTTTCGCGAGAAGAATGGTTTTAAAATGAACTACGCTTCTGGTCCTGGTGTCATCTGTGACGAAGCTGGGGAAGGTATATCTCGCCGTCTTCCAAACAAACGGTAGTGTCTTAAAGGCTGAAATATTCGCGGCGGCATAGAAATCTTTGTCGATAGTCAAACGGCACTTCTATCGATAAACTCTTATACCATGACTTCCCTATTAGTTAGACAATGCAAGAAGGATCTGTCAAGGCTGGGTCGCTTGTCTGACATTAGCCCTGTTTGGGTCCCTGGGCATAGAGACTACTATGGTAGGTTTTATCAAGAGCAGAATACTCAGATTATCTTTTCAAAAGTGGAATAACCTAAACACATGTAAAGGGGCCAAGTTATTGTGGCACTCCTTCATTAAGAAACGCTGCTAGCGGGCTGGTATACAGACATGCAAGTCGAGTTCGACTCCCTTTCTACGATCACTGTCGCAGTTGCTTATCTAACCTTGGTAAGATATAACAGGCTGAATCTAATTCTATATATACTACATCTGACGAGTAGAGTGGTCCGGTCCGTAGTCTCTTTGACCGTACTTGACAATTCGCGTGTAGTGAACTACCATGGTACAACGGTTATAGCCATGCCCGTCCGTTGAGAATGGTTTTGCTCCCATAAAGGTCTACCTATCGAAATGTAGTTTTAAAATTCCTAAATTTGTTGATTAAGCATTAATCCCAATTAAAGTCTGAAGATAAGTTTTATGTTTCAGAATTTGTATTGTGAAGTCAGCCCTATCGGTTATAAAAACAAGTTTTCTGAGAATCAAAATCTTTGGTCTATAACTCTTCGGAAAATACGTCAATTGTCCATAATCTTTTTTAACGAGTTAATTAAGATCAAATTCCATAAAAAATATTTCTTTAATGACATTAATTATTCTTTGGAATTCTCTAATGTACGATCCCTTTAAGACCCTCAACTGAAAATCAACCTGATGCACAACTTATATTTTATATGACGTACGGCAGATCCAATTACATTACATTATGAAATATGTATTGTGGTCTCCATTTGAGCGTATGATAAAAATCTGTACAAAAAGCTTATTAAATGAATGTAGGTCTTTTAATTTAAACAACTGAGTAATAAATTTTACAAAAATATAAATTAATGTTTAACAGAGTTATGGAAAAAAATAAAAATGTTATTTTACTCACTGCCTAATTGTATGCTTTAATTATGTGATAAATATGACACCTTAAAGTATGCTAATTAATTTTCATGTAACATAATACCGCTATATATATTTTAGGGATGAAGACAGATATTTTATGGCAATTACAAATGACAGACAGCATGGTTTTAATTAGAAAAAAGTTTTACTTTAAATAATTTTCAAAAATATAGAAATTTAAAAATTTTAAACAAATATAAGAAGTAACAGACCTAATAACCTTATGGAATATACTTTCACATTGATAAATTCATATATTAAGATAATGTTATATCATTATAGTATGTTAATGAATTACATTAAATTACGGACATAAACTACTTACAAACATACATACATAAATACATAAGTCTGAACTTAATTCATACTTTGTACGTTATTATTATACACATAAGTATGATTATTAGATTTAGAATAAAATCCACTTACCATCTATTTTACAATTAACCGAATTGTTACTCTTTTTGGATGAGTTGCGTGACATTTGGGAATGATTGGTTTGTGAATGTGAAGGACTTGAGTCGGTGGAGCAACGAGCATTTGTTGTGGCAAATGTTGAGCCACCAACACCACCAACATTCTGACCGTTTGCATTGTTATTATTCGCTATTGATGCATTTGTTGTAGTCGTTGTTGTGGGATTTTGAAATGCAGCCATGGGACTGGGTGTAACAGTAACCATTGGATGTACGCAGCCTTCACGTTTGTTGGTTTGCATGATATTCAAACGTAAAAAATACCCATGATGATAAACCAAATGATGATAATAATAACGATGATGATGATGTTACAGATGATGATGACGTTGCAACAAAAGTATAAAGAGGAGACGCACACACACACACAAAAGTACACGAGTATATATGAATAAATGAAAACAAGAAAAAAATACATTAAATCCCCCTTCTTTAGATAAAAAAATATACATAAAAATAGAGTCAATTGCAATTCATAGCAATGGTGAAAGTTTGAAACCAACTATATAACTTATGTAACACGAAATGCTAATAATCATGTCTATGGGTTTCATTATAAAGCTGAAAATGTTTGTTATTATTTCTTTAAGTTAGAAAAAATTTATTAGTTAGTTGCTTTCAAACTTTCATCATACTATAAAAGAATAGTAAAAACAAGATGTGCAGAAAATGATATTAAAATGTTTTGTTTCAGAAATCTAAAGCCAATTAAAATCAAAACATGAGAACAAATATGCTTGTTACCAAGATATAATGATACACTTAGAGAAAAAAACTTGATAAAAGCAATTCTTATTATTATAGATTTGACATTATACAAGACAAAAGATTAGTAAACAGACTAGTCGAAAGACTTATCTAAGAAGTAGTCATATGATCTGCAAATAGACTAGTCTATATACTAGTAACATATTAGTAAATAAACAAGTCATAGACTAATAAACAGACTAGTCAATATACTAATTTACAGACTAGTTGATAACCTAGTCAATAAATTAGTCACTTGACTAGTCAATGGACTATTCATTAGACTAGACAAATGATTAGTCAATATACTAGTTAATGGACTAGTCAACAGACTATAGAAGAGTCAATAGACAAATGATTTGTCAATATACTAGTTAATGGACTAGTCAACAGACTATAGAAGAGTCAATAGTATAGTCAACAAATTAGTCAATAGACCATACAATGGACTTGTCAGTAAACTATTTAATAGAACAGAACAGACTAGCCAAAAGACTAGTCAACAGTCTAGTTAATAGCCTAGTCAATAAGTTAGTCACTGGAATAATCAATTGACTAGTCTATTGAACAGTCAATAGAATAGACAAAATATTAGTCAGTAGACTAGTGAACAATCAATAGACTAAACAATATATTAGTCAATAGGCTAATAAACAGACTAGTCAACATACTAATTTACAGACTAGACAACAGACTAGTTGGTAGCCTAGTCAATAAATTAGTCACTAGACTAGTCTATTAAACAGTCAATGAACTATTCAATAGACTAGACAAAAGATAGACTAGTCAACAGACTAGACACTAGATTAGTCAATAGACAAGTCAAGAGACTAGTCAACAGACAATCAATAGACTTATCAAAAGATTATGCAACAGAATAAGCAACCGACCAGTTAAAGATTAGTTAATTGACAGAATATTCAATAGACTCAACAGACTAGTCGATAGACAATAGACTGGCCCATAGACTAGTCAATATACTAGTTAACAGATTAATCAACAGAAAATCAATATAATAGTTAACAGACTACTAATTTGGCTAGTAAACATAGTAGTTATTTGACTAGTTAACAGACTAGACAGTAAACTAGTCAATATATTACTCAATTGACTAGTAAACAGATTAGATTAGACAACAGACTAATCAACATACTAGTCAATAAATAGGCAACAGACTAGTCAAAAGATCAGTCAATAGACTAGTCAATGGATCAGTCAACAGAGTAGTTAATAGACTAGTCAAAAGAGTAGTCAATAGACTAGTCAACAAAGTTTGTCAACATACTAGTCAACAAACTACTCAATAGACTAGTCAACATACTACTCAATAGACTAGTCAATAGACTACAGATTAGTCAACAGTTTAGTCAATAGACTAGTCGGCAGACTACTCAATAGATAAAACAACAGACTAGCCAACAGACATGTTTTTAAACTAGCATTTCTTGTAGTAATTCTATAATCATTTCTAGCAATCATGCAACACTATTTTTCTCAAAGTGTATAATATCTTGTTGCCAAAGCATCGTACAAATCATTTGCAACTCAAACAAAACTCATTTGAAAATCAATTTGAATGGAATCAAACAAAACGTAAACTAAACAGAACAGCTAATTAAGCAAATAAAGAAAATACCTTAAAAATGGTTTAAATACCAAACAAAAGACAGAAATGAGTGAATTTTCCAAAAGAAAAGCTAAAAGAAAGAAACTCATTTAGCACAACTTACCTGTTTTACTAGCATCATGTGTTAAATGACCACTTAACGAATGTAGTTTATCCGTAATGCCATGATGTAATTTATCCACAAAACTGCTACGAACATTTGTTGTGGTTTCCGCACCACTACTGGGTGATATTTCTACAATACTATTTATATTCGCTAAAGAACCTGCAAATGACAATGAGATTTAAAATAAAAATTTAATATTTTCTTGGAATGTAAGGAATAAAAAAAAAATAAGCGAAATTTGAGAATTTTCTGTTAGTTTAAGCGAAATCATTTGCAATAGCCTCGATTATTAGCATAAGCAAGGAAATCTTTATTGTTATTGCTCAGTGGCTATACTATTTACCTTTTGTATGCGCCGTAACAGGAGCACAGGCAGCCGTACTACTAATGGCTGCCATTTGATTGAGTGTCTTGCCCTGTTGTCCATTATTAACATTGGCCTTAAGAAATGATACAAATAAATGTTGCGCCAATTCTATGGGTGTTTCACAATCAAGAAAAGCATCAAGAAAACGCCGAAAGCCATCGTAATCAATATCCTTGAATGGTTAACATTTAAAAAAAGGGTTATGAGCAAAATTATTGAAATAGAAATATAAATAATTAATAGAAATATATATAGAAATTGTTGGATATACATATGATAAACGATTTTGTTAGAAATTTATTGAAATAAATAAAATTCTTATTCTTATAGCTAAAGTTATGGGATAAAATTGAATATTAAAAACGGTAGGAAATTCTGAATGTATGTACGATAGAACTATGAACAATTTGGATTCCTTAGAATACTGAAATGTAAAGAAAATTGTTTGGAATAAACATATATACAATCAGACGGACAAACAAAGATCGCTTAATCAGACTTTATACTACTTTATGGGTTAAAAAAATAAACAAAAAATGCTATAAAAGGCTTTTGTACTTTTATACAAAATTGTACTTTTACACAAAAATGTATTTATATACAAAAATGTATTTTTACACAAAAATGTATTTTTACATAAAAATGCATTTTTACACATAAGTTAATTTTTTACATAAAAGCATATGTTTTTTTACAAAAGAATTTGTATTTTACAAAAACATGTAGTTTACAGAGAAAATATGTGCTTTATTACATAAAAATTTATTTTTTTACACTTAAATACTAAAAAGTATTCTTAAACAAAAATGTATTTTTACAGAACTTTAGCTGACTGGAACTAAACTAGATTTGAACTAGGACACAAACATATATTTTTACAGAGAAATGTATTTTTACACAAAAGTGCTTTTTTTATACAAAAACACATAAATTATACAAAAATATATGTTTTTTAAAAAAGAATTTATATTTTACACAAATATATAGTTTCAAGAAAAATATGTGTTTTATTGCACATAGATTAATGTCTTTTCACTTAAAGACAAAAAAGTACTTTAAAAATATGTATTTTTAAACAAAAATGTATTTTTATAGAAACATGCATTTTTAGACCAAAATGTATTTTTACCGGAAATTTTTATTTTTTTCTAAAAAAATGTATTTTTACACAAAACTTTTTAAGATTTTTATACAATAATGTATTTTTAGACAAATGTGTATTTGTACACAAAAATGTATTTCTAAACAAAAATGTTTTTTTTACACAAATAAGTATTTAACATAAAAATGCATTTTTACACAAAAATGTACTTTTAAATAAAAATTATTTTTTTTTACACTTAAATGTATTGTTACACCAAAAATTCATTTTACAAATATATTTTTTAAACAAAATTAGGATTTTTATACAAGAATGTATTTTAAGACAAAAGTTTATTTTTACATGAAAATGTTTTTTTGCACAAAAGTGTATTTTCAATAAACATTTATTTTACACAAAAATTTATTTTTTTTAAATTATATTTTACACAAACATATATCAACACAAAATGCGTGTTTTTACATCAGAATTAATTTCATTGCACTTAAATGTATTGTTACACCAAAAAGTGGTTTTAGAAATATGTATTTTTATAAAAAAAAGTATTTTTACACAAAAAAAGTATTTTTACACAAAAAAGTTATTTTTACACAAAAAAGTTATTTTTACACAAAATAATTTTTTACGCCAAAAAAATGTTTTTACACAAAAAAGTGTTTTTACGTGAAAAATGTATTTTTACAAAAAATTTTAATTAAAAAAAATTTTACACAGAAAATCACACACTCAGAGAAAAAAAAACTTTTACAGAGAAAAACACAATTACATGGAAATTTACACAGAAAGACATATTTTTCATACAAAAAATCAATTTACACAAGAAATAAAGTTCACTGAGAAAAATACAGTTAATAAAAGAAAATTGTAAAATTTCCAATTGGGTATTTATACAGAAACGCTGATGAATCTTGTAACTTCATGCTTTAACAAAAAACAATCAAAATTGTGCTAAAACTATTGCTAATCAAGGGTTTTATGTAAAGACCACAAAATAATCAATAATTTTATGAAATAAATTATAATTCATGAAAACAAATTTACACAAAACTATAATTGTTTCTCTTGTTGTTGTGGCAGCATTTATTACTAATTAAATATAATCAAAATACACAAAAATATTTTAATTATTTTATAGAATTATAATTATTTAAACCACTAAAAATTCATATAAGCAATTAATCAATTATTTATAATATTATGGAAAAAACAATTTACATATAAATGAAAGGGCAGAATTGTGTTATAAAGAATGCCACTTACAATGTAAATTAGATAATAGTTTTAAGTTTTAGAAAATATTTATATATATTTTACATAAATTCAAATGCCTAAAAAAAAATTATTCATTTATAAAAAATTTGTTCTTAACATTTAGTATTTTTATGGTGCATATGAAATATTTCATATTCACAATATATTTTCCTATAAAATAAGAAAAATTTTTTATAAAGAAATTTATGAATATACAATTATTTTTCATTCAATTACGGAAAAAAATGCTTCGAAAAAATATGTAAACTGCATATTTCTTGTGTTGTTATATGGTCCTGCAAAACTAAAAAAAAAACTGTTACAAACAATTTCATTCTTTAAAATTTTTATTATTAAATAGATTTACAAATATTTTTTGTTGACAATAAAATATAAAAATTCATGAAAGTTGTAGGGAAAATGTATGTTAGATGTGATCACATAAAATTCTGCATTGCATTCGTTTTAGGGGAAGAAATACACATTTTTTTCTAGTTAGTTTCTGTATAATCTGCTTATTTTTTTCGTTTTTAAATTTCAACAAACATGAATTGAAATAAACTACAATATGATATGCTGAAAATAAGGGTTTCTTTAAAGTTCTTGAATCTTATGAAAGAGGGTGAAAATTTAAAAGGGGAGCAATAGAAAATTATTAAAATTTTGTTGCTTATTTAATTATTAGTTTTTAGTTGAATTTTTTCGTTAAAATGGTTGATAAAGACAGAAAAGATCTAAAACTGAATTAGTTAGAACTGAAGTACAACTAGATGTAAACTATAGCTGAATTAGAACTAAAACTGATGTAGATCTGAGCAAGACTAAAACTGAACTAGAACAGAACTACAACTGAACTAGAACTGAACTAGAACTGAACTGGAACTGAACTAGAACTGAACTAGAACTGAACTAGAACTGAACTAGAACTGAACTAGAACTGAACTAGAACTGAACT
>NC_060954.1:57345073-57346309 GCF_022045245.1 Lucilia cuprina
TCTAGTTCAGTTCTAGTTCAGTTCTAGTTCAGTTCTAGTTCAGTTCTAGTTCAGTTCTAGTTCAGTTCTAGTTCATTTCTAGTTCAGTTCTAGTTCAGTTCTAGTTCAGTTCTAGTTCAATTAATTTTTAGTTTAATTCCAGTTCTAGTTCTGTTCTACAAATTTTTAAAAATGCGAAACTTGAATCTGACCTCGAAAAACATTACTTTTTTGAGGTATCTTGGCCTTAAAAATTTTTTATAAACACTAAATAAGTTATTCTACCTGCTTACTCGTTGCAGATATCTTAGCTTACATAATAAGTGTATATATATTTATGAGAAATATTCTTAATTTTTTTATAATTGTAGTTTCATTGTGGAAATAATCGAACAATATGAGATCATTTTGTAGAGAAACATATTAACTAAAGCATACTTTTTGGCATACTCACGCCATTATTTTCTTATAAAATAAAGCGTTTTTTTCTCTTAAAATTTCATATTTTTGTTTTCCTTTTTATATTTGATTTATACAAAAAGAAAAAACACTTGGGTGTTTTATGGCATAATTAATGATGCTAGCGCCAAGTAAAGAAGCTCCAGTAGCAAAAATAAAATATAGAAATGTTATACTCTACACGATATGATATGATAGGAAAGCATAAAAATAACATCATTTACTGCACTAGTATCTAGATGCCACAGTACATATACATACATAATCGTACATTTAATAAATTTAAACATCAACACCACGAAAATAACAATGAAACGAACAAAAAAAAAAACACAACAAATCTCTACATAAAAAGAAAACAATTATATTTCAGCAAACTACCGAGAGAATAAGAATAATGTTCAGAGGAAATATAATAACTTGTGTAATAAATAATGTGTTTTATAACTGCAAAAATATTTATTACTTACTTAATAAAGAAATACAATACGAGCAGCATATTATTTAAGTATTTTATGATTTTTAGTTGAAGCTCAAATTTGTACTAAATAGAATAATTATGTATACAAGTTAAAAATTGTTTAGAGCCCAGTTTCTTTTTTAGCCGTAATTAATAACAGATGTTCTAATTTGGTGTGATTTAAACAATTTTATATACTTTTAAAAATAAATGTATTTCTACATAAAAAATAATTTAATTCTAGTTCAGTTCTAGTTCAGTTCTAGTTCAGTTCTAGTTCAGTTCTAGTTCAGTTCTAGTTCAGTTCTAGTTCAGTTCTAGTTCAGTTCTAGTTCAGT
>NC_060954.1:57346409-57348148 GCF_022045245.1 Lucilia cuprina
TCTGTTCTAGTTCTGTTCTAGTTCTGTTCTAGTTCTGTTCTAGTTCTGTTCTAGTTCTGTTCTAGTTCTGTTCTAGTTCTGTTCTAGTTCTGTTCTAGTTCAGTTTCATTATTACATCATAAATATTTTTAATGTGTATGTAAAATATGACAAGAGACTTTAATATAGAACCCCATTCGTTGTCAATCTGCAGTATAATTCTTTTCATATTTCATTCTACAATAATTCTTGAACATAAACTATTAAGATTATTTTCCTTTACACGATTATATAATGAGTTCAAGCGATAAAATTATAGAAATTGTGAAGGTTTTCTGTAGTTTTAATTGCAGATAAAGAAGAAAAAACAACTAAAAACTCAAAAGAAAGTGCTTCAAAATGAAAACAGACAACAGAAAAAAAACTTGAAAACTTATAATCTTTAAATTGGTTGTCGGC
The DNA here is from genome assembly GCF_022045245.1 of Lucilia cuprina. Classification (NCBI taxonomy): domain Eukaryota; kingdom Metazoa; phylum Arthropoda; class Insecta; order Diptera; family Calliphoridae; genus Lucilia; species Lucilia cuprina. Next base: position 57,346,848 of record NC_060954.1, read on the forward strand.
GCCTTTATGCTGAACTGAAAAAGAAAACGCACTTTAGTAAACAGGAGTAAATGAGAAAATCAAATTAAAAACTTAGTTTTTAAGTTGTTTAATTGTTAATTAAATATTTTTTATATAAAATCGTGTTGATTTGATTTCACTTTCTTTATTATTTACACTTGTTTGAAATTATTTATAAAATTCTTACTTTCCTCTATCTCTCCTTTTTTACAGATTCTACACGTAAACTGCAGGATGTTCTGCAAGAGTTTTGTTCACCACATGCTTCGCCTAAATTAAATCCGGATGGGGTAAGTTTTAAGTGCTTTACTTTAGTTTTATAAAAACAAATATTTTAAAAGAGTTAAAACCTCTTTATTCACTTAAACTTTATTATTATTATTTTTTAAGTATTCTGCAAACAGATGTAGTTTATTGTAATAAGCCAAGTAAAATTTCTAACCTGTTGTCGTTTTAGAAATATGATCCTTATTTGCAAAAAACAATTCTAATCAAATATATAATATTGCAAATCTTAAACATTATTCTATGAAAGTATTACAAACCCATCCTACACATTCACTCAATTGTTTCTGTCTGAGTAGTTTTCTTAATAAATTTCTCAGTAAAAATAGATTTACCTTTTGTCATAGTAAAAAGCTTAAAATTATAAAATTCAATAAATATCTAAATAATTTCTACACATTGTAAAATGTCTACTTTCAATTGACTTCGAGTGTCTAAAGAACAATAAAATAAATATATAATCTAACAATAAAAATAAAATTACAAAAAATTACTGGCTTATGAAATTTATAACACTTCAATAAATTCCTGTATTATGGTTTTATTTGTAAAAAAAATAATATTACAATTTTATTAACAAAAATTTTTTGCTTGTATTTTTCAACAAAACGTATGAGTGTTGAAATTTCTTCACTCACAATACTAATATCAATCATACGTTATGGTGTTTCTTTGTCACTTTTTGATTGATAGCAAAAATGTATTATTATATTTTTTAAGAATGCCAGTACAAATATGTTAGCTAAAAGTTTAAAAGGAAATTGTATTTTTAAAATATTATATTTTTTGCAACATACATCAAAAAAGTAAGAAATTATAGATGGGTTTATTATAACTAGTGATTTTCGGGACATGATAGATTAATTCTTTGCAATATTGCTGAAAGCAAGAGAAATAATGACATGAAGTTTAGTTCAGTTCTGGTTCAGTTCTAGTTCAGTTCTAGTTCAGTTCTAGTTCAGTTCTAGTTCAGTTCTAGTTCAGTTCTAGTTCAGTTCTAGTTCAGTTCTAGTTCA
>NC_060954.1:57348248-57352469 GCF_022045245.1 Lucilia cuprina
AGATAGATAGATAGATAGATAGATAGATAGATAGATAGATAGATAGATAGATAGATAGATCGATAGATCGATAGATAGATAGATAGATAGATAGATAGATAGATAGATTGGCTGATCCTTGGAAGAACCTGTGAACTATTTATGGCGTAGTTTATAGGTTGGCCTATTCTATATGTAATCTAGTATGTGACCAAGTAGATTACCTTTTCTACAAATCATTTAGTTTGAAAATTATGCAAGAAATATAACGTTTCAATCAAGTACTTCATTAAAAATGTTGCTTATATTTTCTTGGATTTCTAATTATGATTTGACAGTTAATTTGGTCAGGCTGTCATCGATGTATTCGCCGTTACAGAGAACGACATCAACGAACTGTTAATGGAAATAATGGTGATAATTACATTAGCTTATCATGAATATACATACATAAATACATACATAAATACATACATATGTACATAAGGCTGTTTTATTTAAAGAATGTTATAACTCAAAATTTGATTTTTTAAACATAATTAAAATATCAATTTTTTTTATTATTTTAAATTATTTTTTATATTATCAAATTATTTTATTAAAATGTTAACTTATTTCCGCTATGAAGCTGATTGTTGTGAGTTTTTGAGTAAGTTTACTCTTACAGTAAATGAGAGCTATTAATTTCGAATTTCGAATGCCATACAATGAGTTTTAGAAAATTACTAATACATCCAAAACATCATTAGTCGTCAAATTTCCAATCAACTTTTGTAAAACTTGGACAAGCAGGAAATCATTCAATATGATTTCATAGATTATTCAATGCTGCTGCTGTTTTAGCTGCAATCCTAATCTTATTAAAGGATATTAGAAGGAAAATGTTGTATATAGTTTTTTAGATTTTTGAAAAATGTTCTACGAAAGCTGAAATAACTGGAAAACATTTTGTTAAAGGTGAAGTTTATGAAAAATGTTTTATAGGAAATGAAATATATGAAAGAATATAAAAAGAAATTTTGAACATTTTTCTATAAAAGTGATTTTTTTTAAGTTCCTTGAAAGAGTGAAATGTTTTAAAAAGTTTCTACAAAAAAAAGGAATCTTTTAAAAAAATTCCTAAAAAAGGACATTCTTCAAAAAGTTTTTATAGAAATGGAAATTTTTGAAACATTTTCTATAAAAAAAATTAAATTGAAAAAAAAAATTCTACAAAAAAGGAAATTTTTAAAACATTTTCTATAAAAAAGGAAATTTTTGAAAAATTTCCTATACAAAATGAAAATGAAAATAATTTCTACAAAAAAATTTATTCTTTAGAAATTTTCTTAAAAAAAATAATTGTTTAAAAAATTCTAAAAAAAAGAAATTTTCAATAATTTGATAAATTTCCTATAAAAATAAAATTTAAAAAATATTTTATTAAAAAAGAAAAATTGTGAAAAATTTTCTAATAAAAAAGGATTTTTTAAAAATATTTTCTATTAACATTTAATTTTTACAAAATTTAAAAAAAAATAGGAAAATTTTAAAAATTAAAAAAAATGGAAATTTTTGAATTAAAAAAAACAGAAAATTTTAAAAAAATCCTTATAAAAAAATTTCAATAAAAAAAGCATTTTTGATAAATTTCCTATAAAAATAAAATTTGAAAAATATTTTACTAAAAAAGGAAAATTTTCTAATAAAAAAAGGAAATTTTCGAAATATTTTTTATTAACAGTTTTTTTACCATTTAATTTTTATTTTTTTTTTAAAATAGGAAATTTTTGAAAATTAAAAAAACATTAAAATTTTTGATTTTTTTTTTAACAGGAACTTTCGAAAAAAATCTATAAAAACTGAAATTTTTTTAAGGAATTTCTTTAAAAATTAAAATTTTTGAACAATTTTTTTTTTAATTTTCTTTAAAAAATTTTGAAAAAATAAAGGGAAATTTTAAAAAAATAAAAACTGAAACATTTTTAAAAATTTTCTACAAAAGGGATATTTTGAAAAATAAAAGGGATATTTTAAAAAAATCCCATTAAACGAATATTTACAAACATACAATAAAAGTGAAATTATTGAACAATTTTCTTTAAAGGGGAATTTTTTAAAAAAAGTTAAAAGTTATTAAAAAAGGATATTTTTGAAAAATTTAATATTAAGGAGAAAGTTTTGAAAAAATTAGCTATATAAAGGAAATTATTGAAAAAATTTCTTTAAAAAGGGAAATTATTGAAAATTTGTCTTTAAAAGGGAAATTATTGAAATTGAAAGGGAAATTTTTTAAAAATTTGCTAAAAAAGATAAATTTTTACAAAATAAAGCGTAAATATTTAAAAAGTTTTCTCTAAATGATAAATTTCTGCAAAATTTATTATAAAATTTAATTTTATCGAAATATTTCTTCCTCAATGGCACTAATTTCACAATATTTTACTTCCCTGTAGCGATATTTTAGTTAAACCAGCTAATGACAACATACAATTCTCTAATGCTAATAATGATTAGTTTGATGACGCTAATAATTTCAAATGATGTCTCTTATTCAACATAACGACTACATACCACCACACCCACATGTTAGCCAATGATCTTTCAATCGAAACGCAGGTACATATTTGATTTTTAACTAAATAAGAAACATAAAGCAAAAAAAAAAAAAACAATATGCTGTTGCTGCGTCTGTCTATTTCAAATGTGTTGCTTGCTCATGCTTGTGACGTTTCTAAATTTAAAATATTTGTATTGTATATTATTTTAAGTGTTACTAAATTAATGAATTTTATGGTTTTCACAAAAAAATGGAAAGCTAAAAAAATACAAAAAAAAAAAAAAAAATAAAAATGAAAAATAGCAAATAAATATCATGTCCAGTATATAGATAATGCGACATCATCATTTTAATTTCCATCATATGATTGAAATAAATTTATTTTTGGAAACAATTCTCAGTTGTTATTGTTGATTTTTAAAGCTTTTCAAACTAAAACAAATGAAATTTAAATTTTAAAAATATCAGCAAAGGTCAAGTTTAATAAGTATTTATAAACCTATTGTTATTTTTACAATAACTATTATTTTTTTTGCAGTTTATCACCTTTTTTATTTATTTAGTAAAATTTTGAATTAATGTTTTTTTTTTATTTTTAAGTTGTTATTGTTAATAAACTTTTAATATGGTCTTGGAGTCGTTATTGTTATAAAAACTGAGCTGGCAGAAACAAAACTTGACATTTGAACTTTCTTTTTTAGCTTTTTTACAGATTTGTTATTAAATCTTATTTCTATTGTATTTAAGAATAATTTTTCTTACTTTTCTTTTTGCCCAGAGTTTACAGTACAAGTGTACTTAAGAGTGAAAGCAATTTTGTATTGGCTAGTGGAAAAAATAATCAAAACATAATATTACAGTAAAAAATTTCAATTGCAAACAGTTTTTCTTCTCATTATAACTTTTAAAGTTAAACATATGGTCCTAAGTTAACTACCAGTAACTAGTCAGGTAACTAGTCAGTATACATTGTTACACAGATAAATCTAGAAAACTATAAATAGATTAAACTTTCATATGGAAGATCGTTATTTGAATTTTGAATTTATATTATTGAAACAGAAATTACTTATTATCTTAACCAATAACAACATTTATTATTACATTTTCACCTTGGTATTCGAAATAGAAAATTGAATGAAAATGTCATAAAGCTTAATTTACACAAAAAGTATATACTACTTTTGGATAACGGAACAAAAGTTTGCTAAGCTGGATTAAACTAGAAGATAAAAATGCCAATATCAGATTTAAATTGAAATAAAGGTAAAAAAATAGTCAATTACTTACAAGGTAAATAGCCAATTTACTAAAAATATGATATTTACTACAAGGACTCAGATAGGAGTTCGTGGTCAAGCGGAACAATAGAGCAAAGAGTAAGACACAAGTGGTTTGCAATTATTTAACACAACTCAAGCTTCAAGATGTTAAATAGCTCGTAGTATTATGGACAGAATACAGATTAATAAACCCGAAACTCTGTGCTTTTAAGAATTAAATATAGATTCAATGTGGATTCATAAATACAACTGTTACTTCAAGCCGGTTTTAATACAGAATAATAAACACAACTCAAACTTTTAGAAGGAAGTAAGTGTTATCTATCTATCTATCTATCTATCTATCTATCTATCTATCTATCTATCTATCTATCTATCTATCTATCTATCTATCTATCTATCTATCTATCTATCTATCTA
>NC_060954.1:57352569-57354875 GCF_022045245.1 Lucilia cuprina
GTCTATAGTCTAGTCTATAGTCTAGTCTATAGTCTAGTCTATAGTCTAGTCTATATTCTAGTCTATAGTTTAGTCTATAGTCTTGTCTATAGTCTAGTCTATAGTCTATAATCTAGTCTATAGTTTAGTCTATAGTCTAGTCTATAGTCTTGTCTATAGTCAAGTCAGTAGTCTAGTCTTTAGTATAGTCTATAGTCTAGTCTTTAGTCTAATTTATAGTCTAGTCTAATCTGGTCTATAGTCTAATCTAGTTTATAATCTATTGTATAGTCAATTACAAAATCTTGTCTATTGTGTGGTCTTGTAGTCGACGATTTAGTTCATAGTGTAGCCAATCTAGAAGAATATTAAATAAACTCACCCTTACCCCAAATTACAGGGTCAACTCTTAACTAAAGGGGTTTTTGTTTACATGTATGTATACGTGTATGTGTGCACTCGTATGTATACATTTTTGTGAGAAACCCACAAAAAAAGAAAAGGACCCTGTTTAACATTATGACATTATGCCCATTAGGACACTTGAGGCTACACAAAAGTCATAAAATTATGTGTGTATTTTGATGTCAATGCTGTTGTTGATTATGATGATGATGATGATATTAGTGTTGGATTAACAACTAGCGGCGGTGATGGTGATGATGTTGGTGATGACGATGACATTTACGATTACAATATTGTTCATGGTTCTTACTTCTGAGTCTTTAGTGTATTAACATAATGGGGAGTGGTACGTTTGTTGTTTTTAAACAACTTTCCTATTTAAATTGTTGTTCTTTTGTACTTCCTGTTTTTGTGTTGCTATAACATACTTGATGTAAGCATGTTCATGAATGGATAATATAAAGGGGTTAAAATGCTGGAATTACACTTAATTAATTAAAATATTCTTTAAACTAAAATGACCTATATTGCAAATATTAAATTTGTTTCCATTTTAATTACAATTATAAATTGTTTATTCCCCAATCAATTTATTGGAATAATATCAGTTAAAAGTTTAAAATATTTTTCTTTTAAATTAGTGTAAAAATTCAATAGATTGGATATAGTTGGCTTTCACATTCTTAGGTATCTAATGTTTTTTGGAATAGCTTGGCCCTTATATAATAACTGCTGGTTATAAGTGTCCATGTATGCACGTATTTGTGTATGTATTTTTATATAAAAAAGTATGTCACTATATCAATGGTTAGATGATGATGTAGATGGTTTCACTTTAATGCAAAAAAAGTGTCAGTTGTCATTGTTTCAACTACGACAACTACTCAGTCAATTTTAAAATAACATTTACAAAAACAAATACAGCTACAACAAAAACTTTCATATGCCAGTTGACCTATACTAGAGTTGCTTAACAGAGGCGCCGCAAAACTTATCAACATAGAGCTTTAAAAGTTGAATTGTTTTGACAAATGGTACCGACTAATTCAATTTCGAATTTAAATATATATACCTCATAACTTACAGTTACTAAAACTGACAATTTTTTAATTTTATTTCGAAATTATCTTTCTCAGTGTAAAAACTATGTTTAATTCTATGCTGTAGTCCCTTTTAAAAAGCTTTGTTTGTAATAACTTTTCATTTTATTTCCTTAACGTTGTTGACCAATTGTAAACCCTTTTCGCATTTTTATTCCCAGGACGATCCTGTTAATGGTTTTGTTGGCTGATGTTGGTGGTGGTCGTTTTTAATGGCAGATAATAAATTTTATTCTATTGTTTCAGCGAAGCGTTTAAAAAAATGCAGAACAAAACTAAAACACAATAATAAAAGAATGTGCAACAAAACTGGAAAAAAATAACAACATGGAAATGAAAGTAATAATGTCAAAGTAGAAAAAAACTGCAGTTGTTTTTTTAACCACATACAAATGTGACTACTGTCAATGCTACTCTTGCTATAAAGTATGCAACTGCAACTATATACTAGCAATAGTTACAAACCTTTAGTAACTGTGTTGTTTAATTTAATGAATGAAAAAAGTACATATGTATATTAAAAAACGAATGTATAAACATTTTGAAAAAAAAAGAAATGAATGAAACAGAACTATTCATAGTTTGACTGATAAAATGTTGTCATTTTGATTGTAAAAAACAGAAAATGACAATTCTTAACTTCAAATATCCAGAACAAGAGAAGATTTTAATATTTTATCTTAAATTCTAAAAACTTAATTTATATGGATAGTCAGATAGATTAATAAATAGATAGATAGATAGATAGATAGATAGATAGATAGATAGATAGATAGATAGATAGATAGATAGATAGATAGATAGATAGATAGATAGATAGAT
>NC_060954.1:57354975-57361284 GCF_022045245.1 Lucilia cuprina
TAGACTATAGACTAGACTATAGACTAGACTATAGACTAGACTATAGACTAGACTATAGACAAGACTATAGACAAGACTATAGACAAGACTATAGACAAGACTATAGACTAGACTATAGACTAGACTATAGACTAGACTATAGACTAGACTAGACTATATACTAGACTGCAGAATAGACTATAGACTAGACTATAGACTAGACTACAGACTAGACTATAGACTAGACTACAGACTGCAGACTAGACTATAGACTAGACTATAGACTAGACTATAGACCTAACTATAGACTAAAAGTTTGACTAGACTGAAGTCTGGTCTAAGGAGTTTATGCTAGACAATAGACTCGTTTATACACTATAATTTAGAAGAGAATATAAACGCAACTAAAACAAGCCTAAAAGGAACTTTTCTACTCCTATCAAAACTACTGGGAAATGACTCTTTTTACATAAACAGACACTATGTTTTTTATTCCCAAAAGTGTACGTAACATGTGTCAGCAGGAGTGGTAGAGTGTAGGAGTGTACTGTTGTTCTGATCCTTGTTGTTTCTAAAATTCACTCCTACCTACACAAATACAAAAGAAAATAATTAATTAATTAACTTAAGTAATTGCTTTACATATTATTATTGTTATTAATATTTATTTAAAACACACATATTGTCACTTATATTTACACTTTAATAATATAACACTATAATTAATCCTGCAGATCTATTTTTAATCTATTTCCAAAATGTAAAATGAGTAGTTTTATAACATTTTTCACTTTACTTTAGTTCATCACAATTTTATAACTATTTGCCAAACTTTACTCTAAATTAAAACAAATGTATCCTTAACACCAATGAAACTCAGATATTAAACACTTTCTGACATAATTCATTAAAGTAGCCAACAAAATGATGGAAGAACAATAAGATTATAAAACCATTAAGCCCAGTAAATATGTTGTCAAATTTAATGCTGTTTAATTTAAAAATAAAATTCAATCTTTAACAGGATTTCATTTATACAACCAAACAATAATCATCTTCATCAGCATTAACATTCATCCACATAATCTATAGAATCCTGCTATAAATTGATGAATGCAAGAAGGACCCTTCATAAACACGCATGTTAATCATTGCCAAACATACAACAAAAAAGGTAGGAAGATATTTACCGTTATGTAAAAAAGGCACGCGTATTTCAAATAACTGTCACCTGTCAGTGCTCAAAAGCTGACTTAAAGGCTAATGTTAAAAACAGGAAAAAGAGACTGTTATAAAAAGGAAGCGGTAGCGAGGCAGCATGGATATTGTTAGCTTTAATATTAACTTGCCAAACAAATATGAATTTTTAATATGACCATAAGGTTAAAATACCACACAGTATTATAATGTCTTTTTTGGCGAAAAGTTTTAACCGAAACCAAAACAGGAATAAGGAAACGAAGAAATAACAAATAATTCCAAATAATAATAATGAAGACTAACCCTCGACTGAATTACAATGAATGTGAATATTGAATTCTTGTCATAAAATCCATATTGAAAAACTATTTATATTAAATTTTTCAGATTTTTAATACTAGAATACTTCTTAGTAATGAGAAAATATATGATTATTGTTAGCATTAAAAAAAAAAGAATTTATATTAAAATAACACGCAAACACAAGACTACAGACTAGACTATAGACTAGACTACACACTAAACTGTAGACTAGATTATAGATTAGTCCATTGACTAGACTATAGGCTAGACTACACTCTAGACTAGACTACAGACTAGACTATCGACTAGACTATAGACTAGACTATAGACTAGACTTTCGACTAGACTATAGACTAGACTATAGACTAGACTATAGACTAGACTATAGACTAGACTATAGACTAGACTATAGACTAGACTATAGACTAGACTATAGACTAGACTATAGACTAGACTATAGACTAGACTATAGACTAGACTATAGACTAGACTATAGACTAGACTATAGACTAGACTATAGACTAGACTATAGACTAGACTATAGACTAGACTATAGACTAGACTATAGACTATACTGTATAGACTATAGTCAAGTCAATAATAAAGTTTAGAGGCTAGCCTATAGACTAAGCTAAGACTGATAGACTTGGCTATAAGTAGTAACTTAGTGTCTCAATAGGGTCGAATTTTAATGTTAAGAGTAGTTGCGTTTAACTTATTGTATTTCTATTTTGCTTCTCATTGCTACCTTAGGACCTCACTGCTTAAAAGTTTCCCCTTTACATTTGTAGCACTTTGTAATTAACATTTTAACACTCTCAACACCTTAAGTGCAAATATACAAAATAATTAAAAATAAAAATATAAATTTAAATAACAGTACAAAAGTAAACAACATGATTGGTTCATTATTAAAATTTTCAGCAAAAAATAAAATAGACTATAATGCAGAAAACAAACCCAAATAAAAAATGGTCGTAAAAATCATAAAATACATAAAAATGAAGTAAAAATTACTCTGAAAATATCCCAGCATTTTGTTCCCAACTGAATGTTAAGTCAACTGTTTTAAATTAGTATATGAAAGCTTTAATAGATTGCTTTTAGTGGGATTAGTAACTAGTTGCAAATGTAACACAAACATGTTAACCTAAGTGTAATCATGACTTCCCATTACATTACCAGGGACGTTTATAGTAGTCAATTGAAGAACCTAAAAATATGTCGAAATTGGAGTTAAAGAAGTAACAAATATTTTATGAAAATTTGTAACTAAAAGAAAAAATAAAAATTTCTAAGAAATGTAAATAATGTTTAAATAAAAGGCAAATATTCATACAAAAAGAAATTTAAACCCACAAACATCTACAAACATACTTATAGCCTTAAGCTAAACGAAGGCGGACAGGCTAAGGCCTGGAATGAAAAACACCCCAAAAAAGAAACATATGGTATAAATATCCTGGCAAAGTAAATATTTTTTCTTGTTGCTAACATCTCAACAAACCGGAAGTGGACAATCATAAGAGGTCATTATTGTTATAGTTGTTGTTTTTGTTACTATAATATCTTAAAATGTTGACAAACGTTTTGCATTTCAAAAAAGAAATAAAATAATAATGAAATACGTTTACAAATGAAAAAAGGAAATGGTAATATAAAACCAAAGCAGAAAAAAGGCAAAATATTATATAACTTATGTCAACACTACAGCCAAAGAGAGAAGTGAAGAAAATCAAATCCAGCAAAAAGCATTTCAACGAAAACTCTAAACTTTAACATTGTGAGTGACAAAAAATTGTAGGGTATTTTGTTGTATAGAAAAAAGTGTCATCTTGATTTTTTTATCCTTTTACACTCTTCAAAATTTTTAGTAATTTTTTTATTTATTTATTTAATGACATTTTAAAGGTAAAGGGACAATAACGATCTTTTGTTCATATTCAATTATGAATTTTTTTTCTATTTAATTTAAAATCTTACCTTTACTAGTCTTAACTGGTTTCAATTTTGTTTACAAGATATTTCTCATGAATTTAAATGATTCACCTAATCTTTTCTGCTTTGGAGAATATTTTTCATTTGTTGCGGGTGAGTTCTAAAAAGAATGAAAATTTATTAGTAATTTGTTAAGTGAAATATGATTAAAATTTTTATATAGACTATATACCAGACTATGGACTAGACTATAGATTATAATATAATCCAGACTATAAACTAGAAATTCTAGTTCGACAATAGACTATATCCCCTAAGAGACCATGACCTGGGGTGGAATCCCGACTATTTCCAAGACTATAAAATAGACCAAAATCCAGACTGTAAACCAGAATATGATCTAAACTAAAGACAATACTATAGTCCAGACTATTGCTCCGTCAATAGACCATAACCCATACTAAAACTAAGAAGTAGTACAGACTACAGAGTACACTAGAGTCCAGACCAGACATCCGACTAGAATATTGCTAAGACAGTACACAATTATCCATACTATAGACTAGAATGTAGTCCAGAAAAGATTAGACTATTGGTTTGACAATAGACTAATATGAAGCACTGGCTACAGACTACACTATATTCGATACCAAATCAGACTATTAACTAGACTATAGTCCAGACTATAAACTAGACTATAGACTAGATTCTAGTCCAGACTTTCGACTAGACTATAGTTCACATTATTGACTAGACTCTATTCCACACTCAATTTTATACTATGGACTAGACAAAACGCTAGATTGTAGTCCCAACTATAGACTAGATTATAGTTCTAACTAGAATAACTATAGTCCTGACTATAGCAAGGTCTGTAGTCCAGACTGTAGTTCAGATTGTAATCTAGACTATAGTTCAGATAAGACTATAGTCCAAACAATAGGCAAGTCTATAGTTCAGACTGTAGTCTAGGCTATATTCCAGACTATGGACTATAGTCTAGAGTATAGTCCAGAGTTTGGACTATAGACAAGACTTTAGCCCAGACTATAGACTTGGCTATAGTTCAGACTATAGGGTAGAATCTATTCCAAACTATAGACAAGACTATTGAACAATATATAGGCTATAGTCCTGACTATAGACAAGACTATAGACTAGACTACAGTTTTGACTATAGACTAGATTAAAAGCTAGATTATAGGTTAGACTGTATTTCATACTATATACAAGATTATTGATTAGATTATAGACAAAACTATTGATTGGACCATAGTGCATTTCATACTATATACATGATTATTGATTAGATTATAGACAAAACTATTGATTGGACCATAGTGCAGACTACAGACCTTTCTAGAGTTCAGCCTATAAGCAAGTCTATATACATACTGTGAATTTGACTGTAGTTCAGATTATAGGCTGGACTTTATAAAGACGAAACTTTAGTCCAAAGTAGAGACTTAGTCCAGACTATACATTCGACGATAGTCTAGGCTATAGTACAGACTATACTAAAAAACACTATAGCCAATGCTATACAAACACTAACTAGTCGATAGTTCAAACTACATTATAGTCGAGACTATGACAGACTATTTATAGATTATCTTGTATGTATTTAAGTGTATTCTTCTGTCAATATACATTCATATTTACATACATACATGCCACCAAGTGTGTATGCATATAAAACACTAATGAATGCCAATTGTTAAACTTGTCATGTTTTCAATTTATTTCTCCTTTTTACGATTTGCATTTACATTTTTGCTATTTTTGTTCACAGGAATATGTGTGGGAGGGTTTTTCTCAATTATATCCCAACAGTCTGCCAAGAATCAATGATAATAATATCCCAAAAGAACAACTATTTGGTTGACTTGGTGGTAATCCGAGAACGATCCCCTACAGATCAATAAGATAAAAATATTGAATCTTTAAGTTTTGTAAAAAGTTTGGGACTGTTACCTAAAACTGCATGAATGTAAAAATAAATAAATTATTTTATGCATAATTGTGTATGTATTGCAGTACATATGTTTATTTAAATGAGTATTTAATAAAAAGCTTTAGAAAACTAGGATGATCCCCAAAAACCCTTTTTTTACTAAAAAGTTGTTAAGAAAAGTGAGTTTACTTCAAGGGATGTAGGGAGATATAGCAATACTTCAAATACTACAACTATTTAAATGAAAATCTGTAGTTAAAGAATTTTTTCACTGGCTTGGCTAAATCATCTGATTTTGATTTTTATTTTGTTTCCATTGAATATTGCATATTTTAAATTATAATGTCCATACTGAATGCCGTTTTTTCTTCGTACTATTATTCATTTATGCAAACTACATTTTCTGTTGCGTTATTTTGTCGCTATTCGATTTTCATATATTTTTTTTATTTTACTTTCACAATTCCGTTGATTTTGTATAAATGAGGAAATCGTTTTTGAGTTTATTATTCGTCTGCCTTAAGTCTTAATAAATTTTATCTTTTTGTGTAAAATATACAATTGGGTGATTTTTGTATAACTTGAATGATAAAAGAGGGTATATTAATTTCGACATAGTCTATAGTCTAGTCTATAGTCTAGTCTATAGTCTAGTCTATAGTCTAGTCTATAGTCTAGTCTATAGTCTAACCTATAGTCTAGTCTATAGTCTAACCTATAGTCTAACCTATAGTCTAGTCTATAGTCTATTCTATAGTCTAGTCTATAGTCTAGTCTATAGTCTAGTCTATAGTCTAGTCTATAGTCTAGTCTATAGTGTAGTCTAGAGTCTAGTCTAGTCTATAGTCTAGTCTATAGTCTATAGTCTAGTCTATAGTCTAGTCTATAGTCTAGTCTATAGTCTAGTCTATAGTCTAGTCTATAGTCTAGTCTAT
>NC_060954.1:57361384-57366223 GCF_022045245.1 Lucilia cuprina
AGACTATAGACTAGACTATAGACTAGACTATAGACTAGACTATAGACTAGACTATAGATTAGACTATTGACTAGACTATAGACTAGACTATAGACTGGACTATAGACTAGACTATAGACTAGGCTATAGACTAGACTATATGCTAGACTATAGACTAGACTATAGACTAGACTATAGACTAGACTATAGACTACCAGACAACATACTAAACTATAATCCCTACTGCAGATTAGAGAAGATTTCAGACAAGATACTGGTCAATAATTCGGACTTTAGAGTAAAGCCGAGACTAGAAATTAAACTATATTTTAGACTATTTTCTATGTTAATGAAAAATGTCAAGATAATGATATTTTTTAAATTTTTTTTACAGAAAATATGTAAATAAATATAAATATTGCTTCGAGAACATTAAATTAATCCAATAACATACTCATTATAATACTGACGTTATTCATAATTACTTAATGAACATAATTATAATTTTGTTAAATTTACATCATAAATTACTTTCTTGCGCTTTGGCGTATGAACAGCAAAGAAAAGTGATCATCATCGGTTACTGACAATATCTGTCTTCTCCTTTTAAATTTCAATTATTGATTTAATTATTTTGTAGAAAAAATTTTCTAGTACAAGGAAATGTTAATCATGTTTTTATTAATATTTATTTTGGTTTTTATATTTTGTTCTTCTCTTATTGTTTTTATTATTATTTTTTTTTAATATTGTTTTATTATTTGTTTATATGAATGATTTGTTTTTTGGCATTGGAACAAATGATGCACGTTCGCATTGATTTCCCACCAAAACATTTCTGTTTTATTAACTTCCGTTTTAGTGTGTGTGTGTGTTTTTTTAGGTGAGAAAGCAATTAACTTTATGTTATGAAAAATGTAACGATCATCGACAAAACAAACCACATTATTACATGATTCACTGAGGCAAAACAATTTAGATTTTGCGTCCTGTAATTTGTGTCAACAATATGGTGGAGGTTTTACAAAATATGGCTGACGTATATAGTTTTTTTTTTAGTTTACAATTTGTGAAAATAATTTTCTGGCGTTGATGAAGTGTAATTAATTAGCTTTACTTACGAAAACAATTTTTTTGTTTTTATTACGAAATTTGTGTTAACCAAGTTTAATGCCATTTTTTATTTATCCTCTTCCATCCTAATTCCCCCCCACATCATCAGTTTTGATTGGTTTCGTCATTGTTTAAAAGTTCAAAATTTCCAGATTGTTTTTTATTTCTTTTTGATTTCAATTTGTGTTTATGTTTACGCATTAAATTGGAATAAAACGCATTTAAAAATCTTGCTTTTTCTCATTTTTATTCGTTCAAATAATAATGGCTCGTAAAATCAAACAAAGAAATCAAAAAATTTATAGTGAATTTGTTTATACTTTTTTGCTGGATCTATTTTTAATTTCCTTATGACAGATGTTAATATTTATTATTGTATAATTTTAGCAGGTAAAAGTTTTGAAGATAATGGAAAAAAGTTATTACGAATTTTGTAACCATATTATTGGGATTCGTGGGTTTTGATTTCATTCCCCATCCCACAGAATCTGAACATCTGGTTTGATCATGTTAGAATGTTAACAGTTCATCTGAGAAATACTTAAATGTTGTTGATTTGAATTTCCTTAAAGAATTTTGTGCTCCAGCTGGTGAAAGTTTTTCAAGTCACACTACAGGTGCTGTGCTGTAACATAAAATATCAGCAATAAATACAAAGTTTTTATAAACAAAATGTTGTTTTATTTAACTATATATTTATAAATGTATATAAGTATATCTGGTAAAAATGCACTGTTTGAAAAACTGTTAACGTCTCCTGCAGTTCGGTCGGCTACGCTGAACCAGTTTTAATATTTATCATATGATTGCAGAACTATTTATATGACTAGTTCTTTCTAGAATGAATTCAAATGTCCCTTTATAGACCACTAGTACTTAGTATTTCTTCTCATATATAAACATTTTCTTTGAAAAATACCGTCTTAAACAATATAGTCTTTGTAAAGACCCCTTGTAAAAGTGCAGGGTTTTGTTTATGCATGTCTACGTATAAACAAATGTAGACTGTAAACAAATCAAATAATTGCGACAACACATCAATCGTTTTGTTTTTCTTTTTTTAATTTCCTACAATTACGAGTTTTATGTTTTATTGTACAGTGGAGCAGGTATATTGTACACAAATTGCATAACATCAATTGGTCACTATTGAGGGCATTGCCAACAATCTAGTCGAAACTAGAGATTATAGTTTATTGTCACGCGTTTTGTTAGAAATATGATCTATAGTAGAATATAGTCGATAGTCCAGACAAAAAACGAAACTTTTTATAATCTAGACAACAGCACAGTGACTAGTCTAGTCTATAGTCTAGTCTATAGTCTAGTCTATAGTCTAGTTTATAGTCTAGTCTAAAGTCTAGTCTATAGTCTAGTCTATAGTCTAGTCTATAGTCTAGTCTATAGTCTAGTCTATAGTCTAGTCTATAGTCTAGTCTATAGTCTAGTCTATAGTCTAGTCTATAGTCTAGTCTATAGTCTACTGCACAGTGCATTCTATTCTTACAGTTTGTTTTTTGGTTTCAGTTTTTAAAATTTGTTTATATTCACTCAGTCACTCATATCATTAGTAGTAGTATTAGTAGTGGGATAAAACAAAAATATATTTCAAGGAAATTTAATATTACAAAAAAAGTTGTAAAAATTGTGTTTATTAATTTAAAAATATATAAACCAACAAAATGCAGTTTCTTTATACAGTGAAATTTTAATTACCGTTTAGTAGTGTTTAAAATTTATAACAAAAGGTAATTATTGTATTGTTGTTCTAAATATGTTTTATATTCAAAGAAACTAATTTTAGAAATAAATAGTTTTTCGTTAAGGCATGAAATGTTAGGGTAATAATCAAGGGATCATTAAACATTAAATTAGTCTAGTTGCAAATAGCACCAAAGGCAACCTAGATATTATATGTATGTGAAAAAAAAACTTATGTTTGCATGCGTTTTGAAAAATTTATTCTATTCGAATTATTTTTTAATTACACATTTTGAGTGGAATGTTATCGATTCTTATATTGTTTTCATTTAAAGTACTGCCCTAAAAAGCTATGAAGTTGAGGTTTTTAAATTCTATCGAAAGTGTACTTTCTAGTTGTTATTTTTCATTTTTTATGACATAGATATGTACGAGCTAAATAACATGTTGTAACAATAAGTTTTGCAAATCCGATTTATATTTAGGTTTAAAGAAAAAAACAAACAATATAATAGTAAATCTTTTTTATAAAAAATAAAAGCTACAATTTTATTTGTTTAAGATCTTAAAAAATACTATTGAGAAAAGTACCAAAGTAGGTAAACAGAGTGAGTATGTATAGATAGCATAAGTGCTCTACATACACGCTCTGTTTACTTTTTCTTTTTTAAGGCAAAATTAAATTAAAATGTATGTATAAAGGTAGTAAGACATTAAGAGAAACGAAAATTTTTTATAAAACATGCAGGAAATATGTTTCAAAAGACAACTTTTACTAAATCTGACGCACCAAAAATCACTTGTCCACTTACCGTGATTGGTAAACTTTAGTTATTTTATAAAATTCATTATTGACAGTTTTCATTGATAATTTTCGATACCTTTCAATGCTTTTAAAAGTTCAATCTGTTTAAAGCACAGACCCAAGGAAACTCGTCCACTTATACCTCCTGCAACCAAAAATATGTGGTGATTTCTTTAAGTGTGTGTGGTCTTGTTATTTTTGTCTCAGATTTTCAAAATTTTATTTCCCCTACATATTTTTTCAAATTCTTGCTCGTTTTTCATAAAAATGAAATGCAACTTCAGCCATAAAAATTATATTCAAACAGATTAGATTATTTTTTTATAAGAAAATGAAATACACATACATACATTCACACATACTACATATATGTATGTATAAGTAATAAAAACATGATTTTTATTACATTTTGTATGACTTTGTTTCTGTTTATGACCAAAATTATAGTCTAATGTTATGAGATTTATGTTTCAAATGAAATTTATGACTACAACTGATCCTGTATACTAGTAGAATATAGCAATAGTTGAAATAAGATTAAAATTACAACATTTACTATATTAAAGTTAAAGAAATTTGCAATAAAAATTTAATTTTACGTTGTAGTTTTAAATATTTATTTTACCCTATTTCTTTTATTTAAATATTAAAAAAAACACACAGTTTTAATATAATAAAAACACCTTTTTTAAAATTTAATACACTTGTCCATCCTCTTGTACAGCGACAGCAACATAAACAAATTAAAACCGAACTATGCCAGTGGAAAACTACTAACGAAGTGCAAATATTTATACCAATACTCTCATACATACACTCTGGCATATACACACACTCATTCATAAATTTCCATAAAGGTGGTACTAAAAAAAGTATGCATGTTTTGTTAAAATTTTTTGTTCCAACATAAGGCTGGAATAAAAGGAATGAAAATTTCCTTTTTAGATTAAATTTTTCTAGTTATAAATTCTACTAAATTTTTTATTGGTACCAACTTAATATTAAAACAATAATGGGCATACTTCAGTCTAGATGGCGACAATGTACTGTACGCGGGCAAGATTGGTCGTCAGGTTCAATATTGATACAAAACCGCTGTACTGAAAATCATTTAAAAAAGAATAAAGAATAAATATAGACTAGACTATAGACTAGACTATAGACTAGACTATAGACTAGACTATAGACTAGACTATATACTAGACTATAGACTAGACTATAGAATAGACTATAGACTAGAC
>NC_060954.1:57366323-57379862 GCF_022045245.1 Lucilia cuprina
TAGTCTAGTCTATAGTCTAGTCTATAGTCTAGTCTATAGTCTAGTCTATAGTCTAGTCTATAGTCTAGTCTATAGTCTAGTCTATAGTCTAGTCTATAGTCTAAGGTTGTATGATGTTTAATGTGGCTTACAACTTCTAATTCTATTTAGTTTTCTTTTAAAATTAATGTTTTTGCAATATGTCCCTCAATAGCATTTCCCAAATTCTGTCCAAAAGTTTGTCTGACTCAAACAACTTCCAACTTAATTTATTTCAAAAAACAAAAAAAAAACAGAAACAAAATATACGAAATATACATTAAACAGACATTCGTACATGTTTTTTTTTTGCATGTACAGCTTTTATCGTTTTGTATTAAAAACATCATCCATCTCATCATCAAAATCATCACAATTTCTATTAGTGCTGACGTCAGTCCGTTGTACTTTTGTTTAGTTGTTGCTGTAGTTGTAATTTTTCATCTAGTATAGAAAATTATGAATGGATTTCCAGTTGTTTTGTTTTTGCTTTAGATTTGTCTACCAAGTTTTTCTGTTTTTGGACAGAGAGGTGCTGTTAACGGAAGTGTTTTTTTTTTTCGATTTGATTCTTTTCCACAATTTTCTAAGCATATTTTTCTTTTCTGTTTTTTGTTAGATTTTTAGTTTGCTTCTGTCTTGTTTCATTTTACGACATTTGCTGCTGGATTTTATTGTTTAGTTGGATTGTTTTTTTTTTTTTTTTGTTCTTTTGCTTAACAAATCATTTGTAAAAAGTGTGGATTTTTTACTCAAAAAAGAGAATATTTTTAGATATTCATAAACTAAATAAAAAAGTATGCAGAAACACTCAAATAAGTTTTATAAATAAAGTTACAATGGATATGTTCATACGTATAAAAATTGTATTGTAAGGTCATGGATTTCCAGGTGTTTAATATAAACAATAAATAAAATTGTGGTCAAAGTAAGAACCTCCTTTTTTATAACTTTTTGGTGTATAAAACTAAAATCTGTTTAAATAATCATTTAACGAAACATATAAAAAGTTAAAAATTTAAATTTAAAAGTTTCCTTTAAAAATATCCTTATATTAAGGCATTTACAGTTGTTAACATGAATATAAAAAAAATATATAAAATTTACCCTAGAAATACAAAGGTTAAAGTGTTGACTACAAAGTGTTAGTGACAAGTACCCTTATCATTTTGTATATCTATTATTGTGCGAAGTATGTACATAATGGGTTTTCGGGGAAATATGTTTGTTAAAAATATGAGATATGTAGATGTGTATGTGTGATTGACACGAAATTTTTTTATTATATTTTTTAAATTATTTTTTCAATATTAAGCGACATAATAAAAATAATAGAATTCTTTAATGTGTATGTCGACAAACTGTTAAAAGAAAACTAATTCTTGTATTTTTCCACAAAATTATTTAAACTTTGATCTACTGTAACCACAATATACATATGCAAATTTTAAAACATTAATATACATGTATTTCTTTGCATATATTCGCACCATATGTTTTCTTTTTAAACATGTCAGTGCATGCTGCTTTTCTCATAACTTCAACTATTGTTTTTCTTTTAATACATCAATCACCCTATAGATGAGACTATACAGTTGAAAGATTGTTTACAAGGCGAGGGTATAGTCGTGACTATAGACAAGACTTAAGTCGGCATCATAGAAAAGACTTTAGTGTTGGCTATAGAAGAAACTATAGACTATAGTATAGTCCCCACCCTCGTGGATCAGCTCTTGAACTAGACTAGACTATAGACGGTACTATAGTTTTGACTATAGACGGCACTATAGTTTTGACTATTGACGGTACTATAGTCTTGACTATAGACGGCACTATAGTTTTGACTATTGACGGCACTTGAATATAGACGGAACTATAGTCTTAACTATAGACGACACTATAGTCTTGAATATAGACGGCACTATAGCCTTGACTATAGACACCACTATAGTCCTGACTATAGATTGCACTATAGTCTTGACTATAGATTGCTCTATAGCCTTGACTATAGATTGCACTATAGTCTTAACTATAGATTGCACTATAGTCTTGACTATAGATTGCTCTATAGTCTTGACTATAGATTACACTATAGTCGTGACAATAGATTGCTCTATAGTCTTGACTATAGATTGCACTATAGTCTTGATTATAGATTGCACAATATCTTGACTATAGATTGCACTATAGTCTTGAATATAGATTGCACTATAGTTTTGACTATAGATTGCACTATAGCTAAGACTATAGATTGCGCTATAGTCTTGACTAAAGATTGCACTATAGTCTTGACTATAGGTGTAGACAAGACTGTAGTGCTAAACATAAATCAGAGTAAAGTCCTGAATATAGACGAGACTATAGTCCTGACTATAGACGAGAATATAGTCCTGACTATAGACGAGACTATAGTCCTGACTATAGACGAGACTATAGTTCTGACTATAGACGAGACTATAGTCCTGACTATAGACGAGACTATAGTCCTGACTATAGACGAGACTATAGTCCTGACTATAGACGAGACTATAGTCCTGACTATAGACGAGACTATAGTCCTGACTACAGACGAAAATATAGTCCTGAAAATGGTCAAAACTTTAGTCCTGACTACAGTTTGACTATAAACAAGACTATAGCCCATACTTAAGAATAGTCAATTCCAAACTACAGTGTAGATAATAGACTGGACTATAGTCCTCACAATACACTATACTAGAGTCCTGATAATAAATAGGACCGATGTCATGACTATAGATAAGGTTGTAATGCTCATTAGGCTATAATAATGACAGAAGGCGAGATCTGACTATGAGCAAGAAATAAGACTTGGCTGTGGGCAAAACTATAGACAATAGACCAGACTACGTAATAGACAAGATCTAGATAATAAAACTGACTATATTCTAAAATATAGCCCTGATTATAAATGAGACTAGTAGACTATAGACATCTTAGACTAGACGATAGCATAAACTTGAAACCAGACTTTACCTCAGAAAGTAAAAGAATGAGTGGTATAGTATAACACATAGTGGAATATGCGCGACTACAATTTCTTACTTGATTTTTTTATTTTGTTTAAAATTCTTTTGCATAATTTTTTTCTATTTATAACAAAGAAACAAAATTTACATAAAACCACACACACACACAATCAAAAAAGTTTTACACAAAAAAATACATTTAAAAAGTAAGAAAAAAAACTTTTTATACACCTGTAAACTACCAACCAAAAAAAAGGAGAAACAGTTTTAGTTACATCTAAATACATACATGGAAATGTTTACATATGTAAACATATGTATATTTTACTCCAGGTAATATAAACAAGTAAATATGTTTGTATAGATATGACACTACAATAAAAAAAAACTTTACACAACTTTTGACAATAACAATTCATATACTTGACATGTTGTGTAAAACAATATCATTACTAACATGTTCATATTCTTATAAAAAAACATAAGATCATGACAACAAATTTCCAAAAAAAAAAATCACACAATCAATTTGTAGTTCAAAAATGTTATAAGAAAAAGCAAAATAACATTTAAGAAGATTTAACTTTAAGCTGTTTTTTTTTCGAAAGGAATGAATTAAAATCAAAATTTAATGAATGTAACCCATTCTATAATACTATGTTTTTTTTTTTTTTTAATTTCGAAAAGCTAGAGTGTTCGATAAGGGTTTAGAGATTAAGGAGATGTGCAAACAATATTGACTATCAGATTAAATATTCTACTCAGGTAGCATAAACGACATGTAAAAAGAGGTCAATGCATAAGGAAAAATATGGATAACAAAACACTCAATAAAAGAATACATTTCAAAACATTAAGGACATATACATATACATATGTATTAACATTTTTCGAATTTGTACATGACATAATAATTTTATTTTATTTTCAAAGAAAAATTTTAAATCCTTTTTTTAAGAAAAAAATTTAAATTTTATCAAGGTTTCAGTTTTGATTAACATTAAAATTTTAGAAATAATTTAAAACTTTAGCGGAAAAATTCACTTTTTTAAATTTTAGTGAAAGTATTACATCTTGCTGAGCTATATAAAACACAATCCCAAACCATTGTCCAAAATGTACACAAAGCTATAGTTCAGACCAGGCGCGGATACACTGCATGGGAATAAAAGGGAAATTATAAAAAATCTAAATTTTTTTATACAAAATATACAAATGAGGAAAAATGAGTAAAGAAAATAAGTGAAAAAAAAACAAAAGTTCCCATTCCAAACACTCGAGCTGGATCTGCAGCCGGACAGGACTATAGACAAAACTATAGTCTCGACTATAGTCAATACTGTAGACAACACTATAGCCAAGACTTAAAAGAATATAGTCCTTACTATAGACCAGATTATAATTAACAAAATAGTGCAGACTATAGACAATAGTCTGGACTATACACAATACTACAATCCATAGTATTGATAAGACTATAATCCAGACTATAGATAAATAAGATGAGACTATAGTTCAGACTATAGACAATCATATATTCGTGCTATAAACAAGCATATAGTCCAGACTATAGACAACCCTATATTCCACACTATAGATGAGTCCAGTCTTTAAACAAGAATATAGTCCGGACTATAGACAAGTCTATATTTCAGCCTATAATCCTGACTATATACAAAAACATAGTCCAGACTTTAGATAAGACTATAGTCCAGACCAAAGATAAGACTATACTCCTGACTAAAGATGAGACTATACTCCAGGCCGGACTATAGATAAGACTATAGCCCAGACTAAAGATAGGACTTTAGTCAAGACTATAGTCCAGACAATAGATAAGAAAGACTATACTCAAGACCGGACTATGGATAAGACTATAATCCAGGCAGGACTATAGATAAGACAATAGTCAATACTGTAGATACGACTTTAGCCCAGACAATAGATAAGACTATATTCCAGACCAAACTATGGATAAGACTATAGTCTAGACTATAGATAAGACTATAGTCTAGACTATAGATAAGACTATAGTCTAGACTATAGATAAGACTATAGTCTAGACTATAGATAAGACTATAGTCTAGACTATAGATAAGACTATAGTCTAGACTATAGATAAGACTATAGTCTAGACTATAGATAAGACTATAGTCTAGACTTTAGATAAGACTGTAGTCTAGACTATAGATAAGACTATAGTCTAGACTATAGTCTAGAATTTAGATAAGACTATAGTCTAGACTATAGATAAGACTATAGTCCAGACTATAGATAAGACTATAGATAAGACTATAGTCCAGACTATAGATAAGACTATAGTCCAGACTGTAGATAACACTATAGTCTATACTATAGATAAGACTATAGTTCATACTATAGACAAGACTATAGGCCAGACTATAGAAAAGACTATATTCTAGACTATAGATAAGCCTTGTATAATATTTTTGAAATGTAGATTAATTTACTTTTATAAATAAACTCCACTGCGTATACTTATTATCAATAGTTACTTACAACACTCATACGCATCGTTGTATGGCAGATTTACAAGCAAGGCTGGCATTTCATAAGTGAAAAAAAATTTAAATAAATAATTACTACCAAATCCATAGAAAACTACAAATATTAAGTACATATTATGCTTTCGACTTTGTTTGAATTAATGAATTTATTTCGCTCATGAATATTTACCAAAAGAAGAATTCCAAAAATAAAAAAAATATATATATAAAATTATTTTACAACCTTACAAAGTATGTGGGTTTCTATTTGTTTGAGTTTCAATATTCAGACTTACTGCACTAAACGAGCTTTTAATGGGCTTTTAATACAAACAATATTTTGGGTTTGTTTTTATTTGTTTTATTATTAAACATTTCGCCTTAAAACTCGAAACATTTTTATGACTGTTATTTTGTATACGAATTTAAATGATTTTTATTTTTGTTAAAATCGTTTCTCTGCTACAAATTGCAATCAAAACTCATTGCAAACATTTGTTTGATTTGTATTCTTTTTTTTATGAGGAGCTTTTCAATACTTTGTGTCCAGTTTTATTATACTATAGATATGGGCAAGGCGTCAGTAGAAAAAAATTAGGAATATTTAGGTTAAATTTTATTTTTAATGTTTATGTAAGGATGTTTCTTATGGCAATATTATATTATGTTCATTTAGTTTTATTAAAAGAAAAATCTGCTATTTATAGAAAAGTGTTGAAGATTTTCAAGAAATAAATGATTTAAGCCTTAAGAAAACCTATAAAAACAAACTGAATTCTAATAGTTTTGAAATTGTTTACTTTTATAATATCCTTAACAAATACATATAAATAAAATAAAATCAAATCCCTTTAACACCAAACACAACAATACTAAATAAACATTATGGATTTGTATTTTTTAATGGGGTTTTAACATTTATGAATAATAAAAAGAATAAAAATCTATGATAAATATTAAATAACATTATTACCAAACAAATGTTATAAAAATAAAAAATAAAACATATGGAAAATATTTAGGCTCATAGACAACAATAAAAACCCTTATTCAGGCTTTTCACAGACTTGGGGGTTTTGCAAAGAAGTTAAACAAACAAAAATTTTATAATAATCTAATCATTAGAAAGAGAATACATCTTCTATTATGTTTGTCCTTAAAATTTTATTCATCTTTTCTTTTGTCATAAACCATGTCATGTTCATAAATATCGTTAAATTTTATTTAAGGACAAATAAAATTATTTGCTTCTTTTGTCTCTAAGCACCTAAAAACGTAGGAAAAAGTACAACCTTAAAAATCTTTACGATTTCAAAGCTACAAAGATAAATTGTAACTAAATGCATTGTTGTAAAAGCTAAATTGTCAAAAAGGTCATACGTAAGGTCACAAATTTTATAGGGATTAAAACGTTATTTTGTTCTAAAAAAAATTTATTAACGTTTTGTTTCCAAAAAAAATCTCTTCTTATCGAGCGGTCAAATATTATTCAAAAACAAAAGTATAAATAGAATCAGAGCATTGTCTGTGGAAAGACAGTTGTTATAACACTTTATGGAATTTCAAATAAAAAAATTAAACAAAACAATTTTACTTTAAAGCAAAAAACTCTTTTTTATCATATAGACATTATTATAATGAAATATGATAATGAATGTCTCTATAGCTTAATTCATATGAAGGTATCAGATTTTACTTGTTTTGGCTGAAAAACGAACTTTTATGTTTGCACTCAAAATATCGGTTTTTGGTGTGAAATAAAAGAGATCACAAATTTCGCTTGTTTTTGCTGTATCTCTTATAGTTTTCGAGAAAAACGGACTTTTATGTTTTCACTGAAAATGTAAGTTTTCGGAATGAAATGAAAGTGATCACAGATTTCGCTTGTTTTTGCTCTTATAGTTTTCGAGAAAAACGAACTTTTATGTTTTCACTCAAAATATCGGTTTTTGGTGTGAAACAGAAATGATCACAGATTTCGTTTGTTTTTGCTGTATCTCTTATAGTTTTCGAGAAAAACGGACTTTTATG
This sequence comes from Lucilia cuprina, assembly GCF_022045245.1. Lineage (NCBI taxonomy): Eukaryota > Metazoa > Arthropoda > Insecta > Diptera > Calliphoridae > Lucilia > Lucilia cuprina. Next base: position 57,373,867 of record NC_060954.1, read on the forward strand.
TTTTCACTCTAAAAAAATTTTTTTAAAGTTTGTTAAGATTTATTTTTTTATGAAAACATTATTATTAAAGCCTTTGCTATTTTTTTAAATCTTTTCAAACAAAGATTTGTTTTTAAAATAAATTCTATTACGATTAATATGTTAACGATAAAGCAAACAATTTTTTGCCACAAATAGCAATAAAAATTTAACGTTCGTTGTAAATAAGTTTCTTAAAATAATTTAAAAACTCCACTGAATTTTATTTTTATTTTTTTTATTTTATTGCTGTTATTGTGGTTTTGCATTGCTAAAAATAGCATTTTTCATTTTGTTTTTATTGATATTATTATTTATTTGTTAGGTTGATTGTTTACCTTACACGCACTGTTGGTTTTCAACCATACATACATACATAATATTTCCATCCCATCTATAAGCTTTTCACTTTTAAACCCTGTAATTCGCGAAAGTTATACCTAAAAAGTGATTTTAACTATGATAACTGTACACTCGATTCAACAAAAGTCTATAATACTTATTAAATGTAACGTGTTATTTATAAATTCTATTTTATTTTTTACTTTCATACTATTTACAAATTTTCTGTGGTTTTGTGGTTAAAATTTTACTCTTCTCTAGAGAGCTATTATAAGGAAAATATCACTTCATTCTAATTATTTGCTATTTCTGTTATTTTTATACGTTTCTTAGATTTAAGTACAGTTATTTTAAAAATCATTTACAAAAAAAAAAACAAAATCATCTGTAAATGTAAGTGTGATATATATATTTGTCTTAAGGGTTTTACAAAAGTAATATAAAAAAATGTTAATAATTGGGTTTCATTATAGAAAAAAACAGAGTTTTCTGTGCGAATTACTTTTTCCAAGGAAAAAAGTTTAGCCGTTTCTTGTTGTTTGAACTAGAAATGAACTTGAACTGAACAAAAACTGAACCACAACTGAACCAGAACTGAACTAGAACTGAACTAGAACTGAACTAGAATTGAACTAGAACTGAACTAGAACTGAACTAGAACTGAACTAGAACTGAACTAGAACTGAACTAGAACTGAACTAGAACTGAACTAGAACTGAACTAGAACTGAACTAGAACTGAACTAGAACTGAACTAGAACTGAACTAGAACTGAACTAGAACTGAACTAGAACTGAACTAGAACTGAACTAGAACTGAACTAAACTCAACTAGAACTGAACTAGAACTGAACTATTAAATTTATTTTTTCACATTATGATACTCTCTACTAATATGTATTAAATATAGACATTAAAGCAAATAGATTTAAGGCCATGTCCCCTTTCTCTCTCTATCTATCGATAACAATTAATTTTCCATTTAGTGTGTGACGTCGTTTGTTAAATATTGTTGATTAGATCTAAAACTATTTATGGTACTTAAAGCCCTTAAGTTATTAACAAAAAAATTGTTAGACACACTTACCCTTTTTTGTGAGTAAAAGCTACCAAATGTAAATCTGTATGGGTAAATACCCTGAAGTCTGAGGCGGCTACATTTCAAAAAAAATATTTAAACAAGTGTCTTGAGTGTGGAATTCTTAATAAATATTAACTACTCTCTAGACTATTTGAAATGTGTAAAGTGAATAACTGACTTCTTTCTGCACTAGAAGTTAAAAAAATATATATATTTGTTGGCAAAATATATTGCCTAAAATGAATACAATGACCATTTGCTAAACCACTGGGTAATCGTTAGCACTAACACACATAAAATTCTCCACCACACAGTCCTTCAATCACATTGTTATTACCTTCTGTAATAAAAAATAAAATCACACAAACTGTGGTTGATTGAATGTTTTTGAATGATTTTTTACCGAAGGTAAGTGTGTTACACGTGAGTTTTTATTAAACAAATAAAAACAATACTGCGCATAATAGCAATTACAAAAACAATATCAATTTGTACATTAAAAATAGTTATAAATCCCATAAACTTGTAAGCTTATGTCCTGCCCCTTAGAGTATGCCCCACATTTTTTGTTCGTTTGTGACTGCTGTTAAGCCTGCTAGGCTTAATAAATATTATTTAATTTTTCTCTATTATTACACTTTTCCAATTAAAATAATAATATTTTGTAACACAATGTTTAATGTTAACACCTTTTAAAAATAACAATTATAATGAAGAAAATGGCGAAAACATTTAATTATTTTAATTAAAAAGAATATGATGAAAGCGAATTGTGGGTTATATATAATTAAAATGTATTTTATTTTATAAGAGCGTTTTTTTGAAAGCTGCTTATAAGTTAATTTCTATCAATAATTGAATACTTATAATTCTATGGTCTCTGTTATTATACAATATTTATGCACTTTATAAATTGTTTCTTTTTGTTTTATTTCTCAAGATAAACAATCTTCTAACTAATGCTTCTTCTCTTTTTAAACAAAGACAAATTTGTATTTTTCCATCAATTTGTATAAAATGTTTATTAAGTAATTAATTTAAATCGTAACAAATGTTTTAAATGTTCTCTTAAAAAAGTTTGGGAAATTTTGTAAAATTTCTAAATATGTATTTGGATTGTTTAAGTGTAAACACTTGGACGTATGATTAATATTCAATTAAAAGTTTATCATACGTCAATTGTTTGTTTTCTTCTTTATACATACATACACACATACAGTATTTATTTGTGAATATGAATGTACAGACATACATATTTCAATAAGGTAGCTAGTTAAATTTTGTTTAATAACTTTCGTTCAACCATATTGCAAAATAACTAAACTAGAACTGAACTAGATCTGAATTAGAACTGAACTAGAACTGAACTAGAACTGAACTAGAACTGAACTAGAACTGAACTAGAACTGAACTAGAACTGAACTAGAACTGAACTAGAACTGAACTAGAACTGAACTAGAACTGAACTAGAACTGAACTAGAACTGAACTAGAACTGAACTAGAACTGAACTAGAACTGAACTAGAACTGAACTAGAACTGAACTAAAACTGAACTAGAACTGATCTAGTACTGAACTAAAACTTAACTTTAACTTAACTTGAACAGCACAAGAATGGAATGGAGAACACCTTGTGTATAACACTATCTTACAGTTATTTCTCTGAAAACATTTGTGTCTAACTATTTTCTTAATAAATAAAACACTGTACAGAATTTTATGCATATTTTAACCTAAATAACTTTTTCTATCAACTTAAACATTACATTATAAAAATCATTTGTTACCTTTTGTTTGCCAACTGCTCGCTCGTCTGCCTCTAGTTTTTATTTGCGCTGAAATTTTTTAGTTTTTCATCAATTAGAATTTTGTACAGCTGTCAGCAACTTTTATCTAACATTTCTGAATAAATAAGAATTTATCAAGCATCTAAGGAGAGTGTCTGTCTAGTGGGGGAGGGAGATAAGGAAAACTGCAAAAGAAAAAAATTAAAAATAGTTAATTGTTTATATATATTGATATCAGTTTCAGCATTTTATTGTTTATATTTTGGGAAATTAAAAAAAAATATAGTTTAGTAGAAATAATTTAAAAAAGTTAGGAACTCTTGCACAAAATTACTGTTTGTAAAAATTTGGATATCTTTGACTTTACTTTTTTCGTTTCTTTTTTTTTTTTTAGATTTTATGATAAAAAGAGCGATTCAAGTTTATTTGATTGTTTATAATAAAGATTTATTACTAAATTGTTTATGCAAAGGTTTAAGTTTGTTGAACTTTTTACTAATTTCTCATCACAAGCAACGCATTTCTAAATTTTATACATTGCTTTTTATTTGAACAATACTAAACATTTTTAAACATAGAAAAATTAAAAAAAGTGTTATTTATCTGTGGAGATTTTTATAAATTAAATAATTGTTTGGTATATACAAAATCGTCAATGTGCATATTTGACATTGACTTTTTTTGCTATTTCTAAAAGCTGGAAATAAGACAAAACATAAAAATTTTTAGCTTCTTTTAAAAATAGACACCATTATTTTCAATGCCGCACTTGTTTCAAATCCTTATCTTCTTAAATACATAAAAACAAAAAAAAAGGAACAAAAAAAATTAAAGAATAAGAAATAAGATAGAGAATATAAATTAAATATTTATTTATAAATTGTTTTAAGCAGTAGAAAAAATACCAACAAAACGAAGACTAAATATAAAGTGTCCAGATATAAATCTTGAAATAAACGAATTTTATCTTAGTTATTTTTAAATGATAAATAAAAAAGATATCAATAAATACATATATTATGTATAGAATAAACAACTAAAAAACAAAGAAATAAATAATCTTAGAACTGAACTAGAACTAAACTAGAAATGAACTAGAACTAAACTAGAACTGAACTAGAACTGAACTAGAACTGAACTAGAACTGAACTAGAACTGAACTAGAACTGAACTAGAACTGAACTAGAACTGAACTAGAACTGAACTAGAACTGAACTAGAACTGAACTAGAACTGAACTAGAACTGAACTAGAACTGAACTAGAACTGAACTAGAACTGAACTAGAACTGAACTAGAACTGAACTAGAACTGAACTAGAACTAGAACTGAACTAAAACAGAACTAGAACTGAACTTTTAACTTTATAAGATATATAAGAAACAAAAATAGTACAAATATTAAAGATACATGTTGATAAGAATAGCAAATAAAATAATAATTATTAGATAATAAATAAAAAGATGTTCAAGTAGCCATTAGACACACTCATACATAAATATATATAAAATTATGTGCACACGTTTATACACTTGAAAATTTTAAAAAAATATAAGTACGAGAATGTGTATGTGTATATTTATACAAGCTGTATCCTGTTCCTGTTGTTAACACGAATGTTAAACATGCGTAAGTGCTTGATTGTCATGGAACTGATGGTGCTGTATTGATGTATTTCTGCTCTTAAAAATTTCTGTTCAAATATCTTTAAAAGACAACACAGTGGAGGTTGAAGAAATAGCACATCAGCATTGGAAAATTTAATTATAAAGGAAAAATATATTTTTTTATTAGCAGCAAATTTTTTATTTTTTTTTAATCTTGATTCTATGTGTATGCTCTTTAGTGTATAAATTGTGAATGTGCTACTTGCTGCTTTTGTTTCTGTTTGTATTTTTTTATTATTATCTTTAACAATGTCTGTCATTGTGTGTATGAAAATTATAGTTGAACATTGTGCATGACAAATCCAACAAGTGTTTTCTGTCATTACCATGTACCTACACAATACAAAAGAAAAAACAACAGTCAGCAGTAGTAATAACAAGACAATAATAAAATATAATGAAAACAAGAGTAAAAATTTACAAAACAATAACAAAATAGAAAACAATAGTATAATCATAAAAAATAATCAAGTCAATTTAATATTCTGTTTAAAAGATTAAAAAAATTAAAAATACAGAATAATATTTGATATGAACCCTACACGATTTTAGTATAAACATGAATATTATTGTATTTACAAAAATCTTCACAATAAATCGTCCTTTGCTGAAATAAAACAAATAATAAATTGCACCATAAATCAGTTCTAAATAAATAATGTCTTAAATTATTAAATACATTCCAAAAAAATGTATAGAAATTTCAATTTCATTGTAAAACTCTAATTAAAAATCATATAACAAAGTTGGATTTTCAAATTTAATAGTAAATTATAACATATAAAATAAAAATAAATAATTTTCTAAACAAATACAAACAAGTACTTAAAAGTTCATAAGTATTTAATGTGTGACAGGGATGAAAAGTTTAACATTAATTTTAGCATATAAGGAAACTGTAAAAAAGCTACAATGAAAAATTAGTCTGGATATTAAGATGTTTTGTTCGTTTCAGTTAAATTATAATTCAGTTCTAGTTCAGTTCAAGTTTAGTTCAAGTTCAGTTCTATTTCAGTTCTAGTTTAGTTCTAGTTCAGTTCTAGTTCAGTTCTAGTTCAGTTCTAGTTCAGTTCTAGTTCAGTTCTAGTTCAGTTCTAGTTCAGTT
>NC_060954.1:57379962-57385321 GCF_022045245.1 Lucilia cuprina
ATAGTCTAGTCTATAGTCTAGTCTATAGTCTATAGTCTAGTCTATAGTCTAGTCTATAGTCTAGTCTATAGTCTAGTCTATAGTCTAGTATATAGTCTAGTCTATAGTATAGTCTATAGTCTAGTCTTAAGTCTAGTCTTAAGTCTAGTCTTAAGTCTAGTCTTTCGTCTTGTCTATAGTCTAGTCTATCGTCAAGTCCATAGTCTAGTCTATGGTCTAGTCTATAGTCTAGTCTATTGTCCTATTCTATAGTCTAGTCTATTGTCCTATTCTATAGTCTAGTCTAAATTAAAAACTTTAGTCTAGTTTACAGTCTAGTTTGTAGTTTAGTTTGTGGTTCAACTGAAGTTGCCTTATATCCTTAAGCTAACCTTTTACTGTTAATTTACATAAATTTTGCCGTAACATTTGAGAAATTTGTGTTATTTTCCTCTTTTTAAGAGAAATGTAGCAAAAAGTACTCTTTTATCTTACACATGTTTTTGCACATTTAGATGTTACTCTTTGATTTACAAAGAGCACATTTAACAAGAGTACCGTTAGTTGTTGGTCTATGAAATTTATAAAAGCCATCAACAAAGTGGAAAACATTTCAGTTTTTGTGGAGCAGCCGGTGTTATAACATGTTAGAAATATAAAAAAGAAAAGAAACGGAAAAAAGAAAAATAATAGAAAAATTTAATTTATAATTGTAATAAAAAAAAACACACAAGATAAAAAGTAATAAAAATTTAAATTAAAATGTATAGAATATAAAATAATAAATGATATTTTTTATATGATTGTTGAAAAAAGATTTATTAAATTTAAAAAAGAGATAAAATTTTTAAATAAGAGGAAATAATATAAACAAAGTGTTTTTATAAGAATAAAAACGTGTGACAAAAGAATTTTTTAAAAAAAAGTTTATAAAATATAAAGAAATTATTAAAAACATAAATCTTTAACTATTAATTAAATTAGTTTATGAAATAATTGAAATTAACTAAATTTTGAAGAAAATTTCTAATAAAAAACTGAAAACAAAAAAATTATTTTCTTTTTTAGAAAAATTTAAATCATTAAGTGTCTCTAAGTGTACGTGTGCTACGTATGTGTGTGTGGGTGTTTTAATATTAAGCTGTAAAAAATTTTTAAGAATTTTCAAAAAAAAAAAAAATTAAAAGCATTTGTATTTTTTGTTAATGTCTAATGTTTTTAAAGTTTATTTAAGAAAAATATTTTTCAAAAAGTAATTAAATTAAAAACAAATTGTATTTAATAAATAAAAAAAAAACAATAAAAATTTTATTAGTTTAAAAGTCTTTTGAAAAAAAATAAAAAATATGTTTATATTAATTATATTATGACGTTTGCATTCACCTTTTTGTCTAAAATATTTACAATAATAAAACATAATTAAATTTGAAAAAATACAAACAGGAAAAACGCCAGAATCTCATTATAATAATTTACTTGATGTGTGTCATAGTTACTTTACAACAATGACAAAAACAACATGTTCTAAATGATAAATTATTGGTGTTATTGTTTTTTTTTTGATGGCGTATAAAACAACAACAACAATTATAATAAAAATTTATTTCTGTGTGTGACTTAAATTACATGGTTGTTGTCAATTATCTATAAGACAACAACAACTTTAAGAAACATCTATTTGCAAAAGGAAAATAACAACAACAACCTTTGAGTGTAAATATAGTAAGTAAGAAATAACTATTATATACTCTTTGCATTACCGGATGATAGTGAAGTAATGAGTGTTTGAAATTTGTAGCAATTGATTTGAGTGAACTTAGCAAAAATTTAAAGAATTAATTATGAATGTCTTTACCCTACCGGGCGTTTATCGACAACAGAACTCGCATTCGATTTAGTTCTTGACAAAGCTCATTCTGGTGTTCCAATTTTGGAACAATTTTCCTTATATTGCTGTTGGTTTATCAGCATAAACTAGTGTCTTCAAGAGAAAACATTCGAGCACTATAGAACTGGATTATTATTTCAGGCATTTGGCCACCGCGGCTGTTCTTAATGAAGAACATTCTGGTGGTCAAATTTGAAGCAACTCAGGCAACAATCGATAATTGCCAAACCGACCGAACTTGGAAGCTATTTCTCGAAATGGAGTACTATCTAAATTTAGATTGCAATAAGGCATTTGGCCACCCCGGCTATTCTTAATGAAGAATATTCTGGAGGTCACAATTTAGGTAACTCAGGAAACAATCGATACGTGAATTCACAGGTGTCTCCTCAGGAAACAATCGGTCGATTTGACAGACTTTGTAGGTCATTTGACCAACAATATTGACCCACTTTTTCAAACATTTGTTTTAGTTTATTTGCATAAACTAGTGACTCCACATGTGACCCATCAGGAAACAATCGAATCAGATCGCCCGACCTTGGAGGCCATTTACCGTAAAGAATTAATAACTAAATTTTGATTTCAATAAATCGACGTTTGCAATCAAGAATAGAAATTTCTTTTCGCCCGGATCAATGACTTTCCTATAGAACTTGAAAAATATCATGACGAACATTCTCGAAGTAAAATTTTGGATCACTTTTTCAAGCATAGCTGCTGGTCGTAAGTTGGTCTCCATAGAGACATTTGTTTCTAGTTCATTAGCATAAATTAGTGACTTCGTAACATCTCATCGAGATTTTTCTTATCGCCCTATCCTGGAGGTCATTTCTCGAAATGAAGTTATAACCAAATTTCGATTTCAACAAATCGGTGATTGTAATCACCAACTGAAATCTCATGTCGGCCAAATCAATGACGTTTAAAACTACATTTTGAGTTCAATAAATCGACGATTGCAATCAAGAATTGAAATTTCTTCTCGCCTGAATAAATGACTTCTCTACAGAACTTGAAAAATTTGATGACGAGCATTCTCGAGGTGTTGATCTTTGCCTTCTGCTATAAATTTCAAAAGGTTTTCTTCTATTGAAATGTGAAACGAAATCTAGAACGAATCGGTCTTAAATATATAATGACACTCTGGAGAAAAAAAAAAAAAAAACAAAATCATTTATCCCATTTCTGGAATGTTTTTAATTCTGAAATCAAGTAAGAATCAGGCTCAATTTCGAAAAATATTTTTTGTAAATAAACACGATTTCAGGTTTGATAATAAGTATTAAGTTCTTAAATCAATAACATTTGTATTTGATTTAAGTAAAACCATACTTAAATTTAGTTCTTTAGCTGAAAATATGGACAAACAACTTTGCTTTCGAAGGTTATACATATTGAGTATTGGATTGATTAATTAGGTGGCATTCTTATTTTCATGACAATGCAGTTGGTAGGTAATGCAGTTTCGAATAATAGTTCAAAAATAAAAAGAAGTTTATAAAATTTCTATTCATATCGCTCATGAAATGATTGCAAATTAAGCTTTGTAAACATATAGAAAACTTTGATTTGTATAGTTTAATATTATTAAGTTGGGTTCTCGTTCTCGTTCTCGTTCTCTTGATAATGCAGTTAGTCTTGATAATGTGGCCTCCGGTAGGTTAGTGGTTAGTGTTCTAGTCTGGTAGACCGGAGGTGGTGGGTTCGATTCCCACCCGTGGCACTGGTTGAGGAGCGCACAACAGGTCCTATTGAGGCCTAGGTGTATTTCTTCGGATTTGATGTCTATACATCCTCCTTTCAAACTAACTAACTAACTAACTAGTCTTGATAATGCAGTGCAGAATAATGTTTCTGAGAATAAAAAAAAAAAATTATAAAATTTATGAAATTGTGCAGAAAATGATTTTACATGTTCTATACATCATTGCAAAGCCAAAAGCGAGAGCTTTTAAAATATATACAAGTTTTCAATATGTAAATAAAGATATAGTTATCTTCTGGAATTTTCTACTATTAGGAATCTATCTGTTGGAATTTTTTACTATTAGGAATACCCCGTCCTTCTGTTCATTTGTCCGTCCATCCGTATGTTAGTTGAAAACCATTTGCTAAAGACCCCATAAAAGCCAAAGCAACTGATCATTTAGTAATCATTAAAAACATTTTATTACGCTAGTTATTTATACTAACTTTATTAAATAAACATAAATAATTTTAGTTTTTGTACGAAATTAAAATTCTATTTAAAACTAAATACTATTTAATTCTACGAATCATAAAAATACTGCAAAACAAATAAACATATTACTACAGCAATAAACAGTTTTGAAAAAAAAAACAATAAAACATATATATATTTTTTTTTCTTATAAATAAGAAACTAAAAAAAAGCAAAAAAAAAAAATAACAAAGCACGTTTTTTTTTTTTGATTTTCCTCAATTTCATTTTCCCTCGAGTAAGAAAACAAAACAAAATTACCGAGTTTCTCATACCTCTACTACTGCACTTCATTGCTATGGTTGCGGCTTGTGCCACCCCCCGGCAAGAAACGAAAAAAAAAAAACGTGATCTAATTTTACCGCAGGCATATGGACCATTTACAATTTATGTGTTACTCCCTCCATAACAAAAAAACAAAATTTCATACAGAAAACCTAAAAAATAATATTAAGAATTTTTTTTAGGGTTGTCCCCTGTTTAAGAAATATGAAATAGTTTTGGGGCATGAATGAGTTTGATTGTGTTTATGTTTATAATAAAAAAACTGACCTTGATCCATTTCTTTGTTTTTATAATCAAAAATTTTACTACGTAAATTGGTCTATAAGAAAAATGTTTAATTTCATGTAAGTGTAGCACGCTATTTACTCTATATAGGAGAGGGTAATACTTTAATTTCTTTAAGGAATATTTGACTTAAAGACTTTTTCCGTCAAACTATTGAGGGAGGAACAGTAGACATTTTTTTCTGAATTTTTTTCTGCAAAAACTACGAGCCAACCAAGTAAAAACATATTGCAAGAACGAGGAAATTTTTCGAAATATGGAATTTTGAATGTTTTTTTTTTCTAAAACTATATTATAGACTAGACTATAGACTAGACTATAGACTAGACTATAGACTAGACTATAGACTAGACTATAGACAAGACTATAGACTAGACTATAGACTAGACTATAGACTAGACTATAGACTAGACTATAGACTAGACTATAGACTAGACTTTAGAATATAGACTAGACTATAGAATATAGACTAGACTATAGAATATAGACTAGACTATAGACTAGACTATAGACTAGACTATAGACTAGGTTTGTTGGTTGGTTTACGTGGTAGTTCACTACACGCGAACTGTCAAGTAGAATCAAAGGAACCCGTTTTGACCGGACCACTCCACTCGTCAGATGTTGAATTTGTAGTATTAGATCCAGCCCGTAGCTGTGAGAAATCTGAGGATATCATTAAGCCTAAAGACAGATAT
>NC_060954.1:57385421-57387714 GCF_022045245.1 Lucilia cuprina
AGACTATAGACTAGACTATAGACTAGACTATAGACTAGACTATAGACTAGACTATAGACTAGACTATAGACTAGACTATAGATTAGACTATAGATTAGACTATAGACTGAACTATAACCGTTTCTTTAGACATGTCTAGACTAGAAGAATATTCTATAGACAAGACTGCAGACTATAGACTAGAATATTGATTATAATATAGACTAGACTCTAACATCGACTAGACATAAGTTTATATTGACTAGACTATTTACTAAACTGAATATTAGACTATTGACTAAACAAAAGACTAGACTAAACTCTAGTCTAGACAAAACTGTAGACTTGTCTATAGACTAGACTATAGCTTATGCTATAGACTAGATTATAGATAAATATTCTTTGACCAATTTTTCATTAATTTTTGTTATTCGTAAGCCAGTCATAAAGCAGTTAACTTTAACGTTTATGCTACATGTATGTGGTTGTCATTGTTGTGTGGCTATATATACTGTAGTTAGTACGCTTTTTGAGTGTGTGTATATCAAACAATCAAGCAATCAATCAACCAAAATAATGGCGTCAAATAAATGGCGACAAACATGCGGACAAACCTATAGACAAGCATACAAACATCTGTAGATGTAAGAATGAAAATTAGTCAAATTTGTAATAAGCATTATTATTTGGTAATGTGTACTAGTTAGTTTTTGCACTACTTAGGTTGGTTTTTAAAGAGCGGGAGGCGGACGTAACTGCTGATATGTCCTTCCAACCATAACAAAAATGTGCTTAATGTTTTGACTCATACCAGTCCTGTAGATTTTAACAGGAATATTTTGTTAAGTACGGAGATGCGTAAAAGTCGTATAACGTACGTTTTATGGTAGAACAACAACAAAATGCGAACTGTTTTGATTAACGAGCATGTGTGTGAGTGCCCAACATTTGTGAAATCCAGAAGGAAATGAACAAAATTTAATGCCTTTAAGTCAATCTTTCGACAAATGCATCCGTATGAGCAAAATTGATATATTTTTGCTTTTACTTTCTTTTTGGTCATAAAACTGAAATTATATAAAATGTTAAAAAAAAGAGCTTAAGAAAAAGAAAAATGGGTAATAAAAAATTGAAATAGTTGTAAAAAACAACTCTTGTTTATAGCAATTTTTTCTGACCTACATGGAGGTAACAGATCTTTCGCTAGCCATAAGCTGAAAATGAAGAAATTGTGTTAAATGCAATAAAGCAAAAAGCGACAATAAAATTTTATTTAAGTTTAACAGTTTTTTAAATAATTGAAAAATAAATGTTAACAAGTCAGAATGTTGTAAATAAAACAAAACTGGAACTAATTTATCTTTTTTTAAATTTTTTCTAATTTTAGTTTTTAACATTTAAAAATTTGTTTGGAATCCTTTCTTTATCTATTGACTCTGAAATACAGACTCATACGATTTGCAAAAAGAAAAAAGAAAAACTGAAATTGTGGTAAAGAAATTTGTGGTTATTTTAAAACAAAAGAAACCCAATCAAAAAGTTTTTTAATAAAACTTTTTTTCTTCAATATTATTTGTTTGTACCATAATAAGGATATGTTTATGTGCATGTGTGTATATACATATGTATAAGCTTTTTATTTCTTTTTTGAAAACAAATATTGGGTTTTTATTAATAAAAAGAAAATAACTTAAACAAAGTATAAAACAAATGTGACCAATATCGAAAGATACATATTAGGAACAAGCAATTAAATCAATTTTATGTTGCAACACAAAGGCAACGGAAGTTATCACATACGCAAAACAACACAAAACAAAACAAAACAAAAAAGAAACTTATTTCCCCAAAGATTAAACAACCGGAAGAGACAATATTAGTTTTTAAAACTTTCTTAGGGGTCCATAAAATCCTTTTACATAATTCAAGGAACTTCAAACTAAATGTTAAAAAAATAAACTTTAATATTTTTATTAAAACAACAAAACATTTTTATATAAAAATATTTGTAAAATAATTGATTACGTTTTTCCTTTTATTTGACATAAAATATGTACTTATTTTTACCTTTATTTGAGACAGGTGCGGATGCAGTTCAAACCTTTAGGGGGAGGGGGAAATTTTGTTATTTTACTTATATTGTTTTCATTATTTTTTCGTATATTTATACTTTGTATTAAAAGTTTGGGGGGTGGTTTTAAATTTCCCTATAGTCTAGTCTATAGTATAATCTATAGTCTAGTCTATAGTCTAGTCTATAGTCTAGTCTATAGTCTAGTCTATAGTCTAGTCTATAGTCTAGTCTATAGTCTAG
>NC_060954.1:57387814-57389245 GCF_022045245.1 Lucilia cuprina
AGACTAGACTATAGACTAGACTATAGACTAGACTATAGACTAGACTATAGACTAGACTATAGACTAGACTATAGACTAGACTATACACTAGACTATACACTAGACTAAGTATTACTAGACTATTGACTTGACTAAGCTATAGACTAGACTAGTCTATGGACCAGACTATTGACTAGAATGGTCTATGGACTTTACTATTGACTAGACTAGTCAATAGTCTAGTCTATTGACTAAACTAGTCTATAGACTAGACTCCAGATTAGACTACAGGCAAGACCAAACTTTTATTAGTTTCGAAATGTGTAAATTTCAATATTGTTTTCTTGATTTAAGTTTATTTTCAAATTTATATATGATCACATAAGGGATTCTTGACCTTTTTCATATTTTGCGGAAATCTGTATTCTAATTGATTTGGCAAAATGGTAGATTGACACACCAATACAGACCATTTAAATTTCGATATAAATAAATCACTATTTTGATAAAACCCTTTTTTCAATACAAGAAGTTATCAGATGATATTTAAATTAAAAACAAATTTGAAAAAATCTTAGCAACACAAAATAGTATTTTACTATTACAAATTAAAGTACTTTAGTAATAATTTACCAAAGCTCCAAACATTTCAAACAGCAGCAACAACAAATACAGAAGAATTATGTAAATTATTGTAGAATACAAACTAAATTTTAGCGTAAAATTTTCTAATTTAAATAAAAACAATCAAAAACACTCACAGACAAAAAACAAATATAGAAAAACAGCACAATACTGCAACCACCTCACGTCACTCGAGACCAGAGAGCAAAATAAAGCAGCTGGAGAATAAGACAACTAAAATAATGAAGAAAAAAAAAACAACAGCAACAACAAAACCTCTAAAGATAAGAAACAAATTCTTCTTTCTTTTGTTGTAGATATTTCATTGTAATTTAAGATAAAAACAAGTAAAAAGGTCAAAAATATTAGAATTGTATCTTTTTTCTAGACAAGACAGACAAAAAACCAAAACAATAAAAAATACAGAAGAATAACTCTAACTGCAAACAAAAATAATAACAAACAAAAAAGCATCAAGCAGCAGAGACATAAATAAGCATGCATAGAAAAAAAATATGTAAACAAATGAAAGTTGTACTATCTCTACTCATTCTCTTGCATAAACAACCCTACACAGTGTTATATAGTCTAGTCTATAGTCTAGTCTATAGTCTAGTCTATAGTCTTGTCTATAGACTTGTCTATAGTCTAGTCTATAGTCTAGTCTATGGTCTAGTCAGCAGTCTAGTCTATAGTCTAGTCTTTAGTCTAGTCTATAGCCTAGTCTATAGTCTAGTCTTTAGTCTAGTCTATAGCCTAGTCTATAGTCTAGTCTATAGTCTAGTCTATAGTCTAGTCTATAGTCTAGTCTATAGTCTAGTCTATAGT
>NC_060954.1:57389345-57391845 GCF_022045245.1 Lucilia cuprina
GTTCAGTTCTAGTTCAGTTCTAGTTCAGTTCTAGTTCAGTTCTAGTTCAGTTCTAGTTTAGTTCTAGTTCAGTTCTAGTTAAGTTCTAGTTCAGTTCTAGTTCAGTTTCTAAATATTTTTTAATGCCAGCACTTTTATAGCAAAACCATACAATTAAGACAAGTAACTAGTTTTGTAGTTAATACTAAATTATGCCTATGACTAATTTGAAATAATTTAACATATGTTTGCAAATATGCTAACAGCTGTTAGTTTTGCTTAACAAAAATATAAGAGACAACAAGGATTGTTTAAAGAGAAAACTAATTTCTCTTATGTTTATTAATTTTAACAATTTTAAAAGAGAACAAATTTTTAATTTCTTGTAAAAAGTAAGAGAATTACGTTTTCCACTTACTCCTGATTACAGTGACATCACTACTTTAAAAGTAAAAGACAGACAAATTGGCAAAAACGAATAATAAACAAATCCTTACAGTGTCCTTAGTGAAGCAAAAATTTCAGAGAGCAAACAAAGTAAGGGGCATACATGAAATTCAGAAGGTTGCTATTTTGCATTAGTTGATAAAACTTATTAGTTACATGGTCTTAATGTTTCATCATCAAAAGTTAATTTTTAATAGGTCACTGTTTACTTTAACAAACTAATATGTTATGTGTCTACATAAAATGTTAATAACATTATTGTTGTTCCACTGTTTCTTTGTATAATCATTGATAAGTTCGTGGTTGTCATTGTTGTTGCCATTATTAGTCCTTAATATTATAGAATCCTGCTAAGTATGGAAACTCTCTTGAAAATATTCATACATTTTTTTGTTTGTTTGGCTTTTTTTTTGTCTATTTACCAAATGTTTGTATGTGACGGTATTTTCTATTTTCATTAGAATATTCTATGGGTATTAGAAAAAAAGAGGATTTTTTGTTTTTGTAGTTTGCTGACGTCATAACATTTTTTGTGTGTCTATACTCCAGTGCAGTCATGTGTAAAGTTTTTGCTTTTATTTTTTACAGTTTTTTTCTATGTTTTTCATTTATTTAGTGACATTTGT
The DNA here is from genome assembly GCF_022045245.1 of Lucilia cuprina. Lineage (NCBI taxonomy): Eukaryota > Metazoa > Arthropoda > Insecta > Diptera > Calliphoridae > Lucilia > Lucilia cuprina. The sequence continues at coordinate 57,390,398 of NC_060954.1, forward strand.
ATTGTTGTTGCTGCTATAGGATGTTGTTGTTGGTCATATGATGGCAACACTTGAAGAATATGAAACAATTGGTTTTTAGGAAACTTTTTAAAGGTGAAATTAAAAGATAAAGCTTTAAGAAAAACTTTTCTTTTTAAAGTTGTTTTTATGCGAAATTTCTAAAGTTTTCTTGTTAAATTTTGCAAATTAAGAGCTTTTTCTTAATAAAAGGTTTTTTTATGAAAATTAAATGGAATTAAATTAAAGAAAAAAGTTTGAAATTTTGTTTTTTAAACTTTTTCTTTAACAAATATTCCCAAACAGCTTTCTTCTTAAAGTATTGAAACAAAAAACTCTTTAAAATCATAAAAATTTGTTTTTTTTTAACCTTTGTTGAAATAAAAGCTCTTGTTGTACAAAAAAAGCTTTTTATAAACAAAAAAGAAATAATAATAAAAAAATATGTAACAAAATTTTTAAAGCTTAATTCCGATTTTTTTCGCAAAGCTTTTTTCAAGTTTAATTACAAATGAAGCTTTTAATTAAAAAAAGCTTAATTCACACTAAAAGTTATAAACTTACAAAAAATACTTAAAAGCTTATAAAAGCTTTAAAATAAAATAGTTTTTTATATAGAGCTTTTTCTCGAAAAGTTCCATAAAGAAAACGTTTGCTGAAAAAGTTTTTCACATACATTTGATGTTGAAATACTAAAGAAAAAGCTTATTTGTCAATTTTTAATATTTTAAAAAAATTATTATAAAAATTATTTAATTTTTTATTTAAAACTAAAAAACCGTTTTTTTTTTAATTTATGAAAAAAAACTTTAAAAGAGATTTTTGAAAAAAAAGTAGTTTTAATGCCTCTTAATTAAAAAAAATTTTGCGAAAAATATAACAAATATTTTATCCAAAAGTTTATAAAAAAGCTTTTTTTTCAAAATGTTTAAAAAAAGCTTTTTTATCATAAAGTTTAAAAAAGTTTTTTATCAAAAAGTTTAAAAAAGCTTTTTTATTAAAAAGTTTAATAAAAGTTTTTTCTTAAAAAGTTTAAAAAAGCTTTTTTCTTATAAAATATTTCAAAAAGCTTTTTACAGAAAAAATGAATATATTAAAAAGTTTGTTAACTTATTGATAATTTTGTTTAACTTATTAAAAAGTTTGTTTTGCTAAATATATAACAAATTTTCAATAAAAGCTTTTATACAATAAAAAAGCTTTTTTAAGATCTTATGAAAAAAATTTAGTTACAAAACTTTCTTTAAAAAAAATTACATTTTACATAAAAAATTTTAATACTAAAAGATCTTAAATCAATAGTTAGCTACTTTTTTATAAAAAGCTTTAAGCTTTGTTGTCACAACAAGCGCAATTAACCACAAAAAAATTTTTAATTTTATCTAAAGTTTTTGTAAGAAATTTTATTTTGACAAAAATCTAATAAATTTACACAAAAAGCTTTTCCATTA
>NC_060954.1:57396845-57412216 GCF_022045245.1 Lucilia cuprina
CATTAGGACAGTTTTAAGGCTTCTTTTAGTGGATTTAGGAGCCAAAAATTTTAACTTATTTAAACAAATTATAACTTATAATTTTCTAGGTTTTTTCACTAATAACTAGATTTTTACTAAAAATTTGATTTGTTTTATAAATTATTCTTTATCATATTAATACATGCAATTTATAAAACAAATTATGATTATAGTTCTCCCTCTACTTCTGTATAAAAACTCAATATCAGCCAATGGCCACAAAATTCAAATTTATGTTAAAAACGTTTCAACATGTAATTTTGCAAAAATTCAAAATTCAACAGACAACATTTGTTTCCTTTTTTGTTCTTAAACGTTAAACACTAAATTAGGCGAAAGTAAAAACATAAAATTAATAACTAAATTTAAGCATGAATAAGCTACTTAAAGTGTGTGTGTGTATGTGTGTAAGATAAAGAAAATGTCAAATAACCTTTAATAACATTTTAAGCTTAATAGAATTTAATGATTTTCTAACACCCATCTTGCAGGATTCCTTAATAAGACCATCAACAACACTGACGCCTAACTAAACGATTGGCAATATTAAAATGCACAAAAAAATCGAAACGCTTGAATGATTTTTTAATACAATTTTAACATAAAATTTCTATATCCACTCATTTATGAATGAAAATGATTCTGCTGCTACGAACACTACGAACAACAACAGAAAAAAAAACTCATAAAAATTTGCTTAAAAGAAAAAATATATAATCATTATTTGTTTTTCTTCATTTTTCTTTTACATAAAAATCCATTTAAATGACCACAATTTGATACTTCCGCTTAAAATGTCACACACAAAACGAGAGAAAACAATGAATGAATGAATGAACGAACGAAAAAAAGGTCAAACAACGTCATTTAAATAAAGATAGCCGCACAGAGCCACCCCGAAGCATCTGCTTTGGGTGCCCAAAGTCAAGCGCCACTGGAGCAAAATCTGTGGCAAGAATTAGTCAAGTATTTGGGGAGGGCAAGTAAACAGTGTGATTTGTATATTGCAGACGTTATAGAGTATCTGTTCCATCTAACGTAATATTCATTTGATGAAATTTTTCATTAAGTAAAATGTCTTCATTTAATAAGAATCTGTTTGAAAAAAATGGACGCTTGAAGAAAACTGTGGGTAAGTTTGAATATCAATCGACAAACAAAGAAAGGAGCGGAGAACTAAAGAAGCCAAGAACCAAGCTAGCGAAGAACCAACAACCAACATTAAATAACCAACAATCAACAAGGAAAACTAACAACCAACAATGAACAACCAACAACGAACAACAATTAGCTAACAACAACAAACAATCATCAACCAACAAGGAACAGCCAACAACAAACAACCAACAGCAAACAACTAACAACAGAAAACCAACAACCAATCAAAACACGAACTAATGAACTGAGGAACTAAATAGCAAACGAACGAAAGAACTAACAAACAAACAAACTAACTAACTAACTAACTAACTAACTAACTAACTAACTAACTAAATAACTAACTAACTAACTGACTAACTAACTAAATAACTAACTAACTAACTAACTAACTAACTAACTAACTAACTAACTAACTAACTAACTAACTAACTAACTAACTAACTAACTAACTAACTAACTAACTAACTAACTAACTAACTAACTAACTAACTAACTAACTAACTAACTAACTAACTAACTTACTAACTTACTAACTTCCTAACTTACTAACTTACTAACTTACTAACTTACTAACTTACTAACTTACTAACTTACTAACTTACTAACTTACTAACTTACTAACTTACTAACTTACTAACTTACTAACTTACTAACTTACTAACTTACTAACTTACTAACTACTAACTTACTAACTTACTAACTTACTAACTTAACTAACTTACTAACTTACAAACTTACTAACTTACTAACTTACTAACTTACTAACTTACTAACTACTAACGTACTAACTTACTAACTTACTAACTTACTAACTTACTAACTACTAACTTACTAACTTACTAACTTACTACTTACTAACTTACTACTTACTAACTTACTAACTTACTAACTTACTAACTTACTAACTTACTAACTTACTAACTTACTAACTTACTAACTTACTAACTTACTAACTTACTAACTTACTAACTTACTAACTTACTAACTTACTAACTTACTAACTTACTAACTTACTAACTTACTAACTTACTAACTTACTAACTTACTAACTTACTAACTTACTAACTTACTAACTTACTAACTTACTAACTTACTAACTTACTAACTTACTAACTTACTAACTTACTAACTTACTACCTTACAAACTTACAAACTTACTAACTTACTAACTTACTAACTTACTACCTTACTAACTTACTAACTTATTATCTTACTAACTTACTAACTTACTAACTTACTAACTTACTAACTTACTAACTTACTAACTTACTAACTTACTAACTTACTAACTTACTAACTTACTAACTTACTAACTTACTAACTTACTAACTTACTAACTTACTAACTTACTAACTTACTAACTTACTAACTTACTAACTTACTAACCTACTAACTTACTAACTTACTAACTTACTAACTTACTAACTAACTAACTTACTAACTTACTAACTTACTAACTTACTAACTTACTAACTTACTAACTAACTAACTAAATTACTAACTTACTAACTAACTAAATTACTTACTACCTAATAACCTAACTAACTTGCTAACTAACTAACTAACTATCTAACTATCTAACTAACTAACTAACAAACTAACTAACAAACTAACTAACAAACTAACAAACTAACAAACTAACAAACTAACAAACTAACAAACTAACAAACTAACTAACTAACTAACTAACTAATTAACTGACTAACTAACAAAGATAGTAAAAAGCTTAGTTGCACTACTACTTTTTTTTGTCGAGATACATCAAACATAACTATGACTTCTAAATCCATACTCAGGAGTATAGATATACGGGATGTTCGACGAACATAGCTAAATCGGCTCAGATATGTGGTGTAGGCTGTGATAAATACAGAAAATCCAAATAAAAGAAAAATTTCCACTTGAGACATTTTTTTTTAATTTATTTCATGATTTTTGTTTATGATGTTAAATTAAATCATGGTTTTAATTTTATTACACATGAAATACTCTACAGTGTTGTTAACTTAGTGCTTTTTCTCCCTTTACTTTCAAAGCTTTTATTAAATTTCATTTATAACGATATAAAAATCATTAACTTATTACAATAAAATTCTTACAATAAAATATTTTCATTAACATTTATTAAAGGCTTTTATCAAACGGAAAATTTATTTTATAAATTTGAAGCTTTCTGATGTGAAAAACTTGACAACGCTAAAGAAATACAGTTGTTTGTTGCGTGTGTATGTGTTTTTCTCTTGCTCACTGTGTATTAAACTTCCCCTCTCCTAATAATAATAAAACATTTTCAGCTAAAGAGGAAAAATGCTTTGCATACTTTTAGGAGGCAGTTATAATTAAAATTATACATTTCTCATTGTAATTCAGTTATTTTCGTTGCTTTTTTGGGAATTTTATCTAAAGTTTTTTTTTAATTAAATTCATCTCTGTCTTATCTTTAGGTTTATTGTAAATCATTTTATGTTCGTTTGTCTTTTTTTATTATTACTTGCATTAAATGCTGAAAAGAAATGTTTTGGGATGGTGCAGTAAACATTCTGTTTGGGTTAATTGAAATGAGATTTTTGGTTGTTTTTCTCCACTTTTTGGTCACACAACATTTGGTTTTTATGATTTTGGTCAAGTTTACTATTAAAATGAGTTAGCTGGATTTATGAGCTTAAAGAAAAATTTTAGATTGTTTTACTTGGATTAGAGTTTGGTTTTTAATTAAAAAGACAGTGTTGCTAGCAACTAAAAGGTTTCTGCTCTTTTATTTTTAAAACACTTGCAACACTAAATAATAAGAATAATGGCTAATTTTGGGAGAAATCGAAATCGAATAAAATGAACCGGTTTATCGATTAAAAATGTTTGATTAATAAAACAATTTTAGTAGTGAAATTTTTAAGGAAAAAAAAACAAAAATTATTCTATTAGAAAATTAATTGAATAAAAATATTCGATTAATCGAATAAAATTATCTGATTTTATAAAAAATTATTCGAATAATTATTTTTAAAAATGTTAATAAAAATGTGTAAGAATAATCAAATATCATTATAACAATTATATAAAACATTACCCGATTAATCGATTAAATATATTCGATTAATCGAATAAAATGACCCGATTAATCAAACAACTTTATTTTATTAACAAAAAAACTAAAAAATAAAAAAATGTTTAACATAAAAAATATTGGAACCGATTATATATTCGAATAATTTCTTAATCGAATAAAAATTTTTTTAAAAAAACTACGAATAATCGATTGAATATATTCGATTAATCGGTTAGTCGACTCATTAGAACAAACTCTTCATTAAACAAACTTTAAAATGAGTTGAAACATTTTTTTAAACAATCGATAATCGATTAAAAAATATATATAATTATTCGATTAATCGACTATGGGTAAAAGCGATTAATAATGTTAGATTAATAAAACAAAATAATTATTTATACGATTTATGTATTATTGGAACAGGCGATTTGTTAAGGCGTCAATATTTTTTGTTTTTTTGAAAAATTTAAAAAGTATTCGAATAATCGATTAATAATATTCGATTAATCGGTTAATTAAGCATTAAAACAAAATGTTTCCCTAATATTAAACTAATCAACTTTATTTAAGCAAAAAAAAATAAAATGTTTGATCATTAAAAATTATTCGAATCAAAAAAAAATCGATTAAATATTCGAATAATTTTGTAATCGACTGAAAATTATATACTTGAATAAAACAATTTTAAAATAAAGTTAATACAAATGCTTGAGAAAAATCAAAAAAAATATAAGAATAACCGAATAAAAAAATAATCGATTAATCGGTTAATCGAATAATAAATATTATTTATATAAAATTATTTACTTTTCAAATGAGATTGAACGTTTTTAAGAAAAATTGTTATATAAACGAAAAAATATTATTCGGTTAATCGATTAGAAAAAAAAAATACAAGAATAATCGAATAAAAAAATATTCGATTAATCGGTTAATCGCATAATTAATATTATTTACTTTTTAAATGAGATGGATCGTTTCTATGAAAAATCGATTATATAATCGAAAAAATATTATTCAATTAATCGATTAAGTTAGAAACTCGAATAAACGATTACAAAATATATTTGCATGATATTAGCAGAAGCGCAGGCAATTATTATTTTGAAAAAAAAATTGTACAAATAAATGATATTTTGAAGAATTTTGTAAAAATAATCGATTAAAATTATTCGATTAATCGGTTGATATTATTTATCAAATACTCGATTAGAAATGTATTTGCATAATATTAGCGAAAGTGCAAATGAAAAGCAATTAACATTTTGGAAAAATTTAACGAATAATCGATTATTTTGTTGATTTTTAAAAATAATCGATTAAAATTATTCGAATAAACGGTTGATATTATTCGTCAAATAATTTGAAAATAAAGTAGAATTTTGAAATATTAAGCTAAATATAATTTAACAAGAAACTATTTTTAAAAATGTAATCGTTTAAAATTATTCGATTAAAAAATATCCGATTATTCGGTTAAAAAAATGTGTATTTGCATAATTTAAACAGAACTGCAGAGTAATATTTAAAAAAATTACATAAAATAGATAAAATAGAAAAAAATGCATACTCGAATAATCGAATACAAAAAATTATTCGAATAACTAAAACTTGATTGTATCATATAAAAACTTAAATTTTTTGAAAACTAAAATATTTTCTTAAGTTATTTTAAAATTTAATCGAATTTGTTATATTATTTTTAAAATATCATCGATTTAAATTATTCTAATCAAAAAAAATTACAAATAATCGATTAAAATTTTTCAATTAATCGGTTGGAAATATAAGTTATTTGATATTGAAGTACAATTTCCAAAAATTAAAATTATGATGTGTTTTACGAAAAAAAGGGTGCGTACTCGAATAATCGAATAAAAAAAATTATTCGAATAATTTAATTTTTTAAACATGATTGTGACAAAAAATAAGGAAAAATTTAATATTTTTGTAAACGAAAGTGTAGTTTTAAATTATTTTAAAGTATCATCGATTAAAATTATTCGATTAATCGATTAAACTATATATATTTTTTTAAGAAAAGTAAAATATTTTTACATTTTCGATTAAAATTACTGGAAAAATCAACAAAAAATTCTCTAAAAACTAAGAAGTATGTTTAAAAATGTATGCGAGTTATAAAAAAATACTCGATTAAACGGATAAAAAGTATTCGAATAAATGTTAAAATGATCAAAAATCTATATGAAAATATTCAGTTAAACGAATAAAATTAATGGGGTAAACTTATTCAAATAATCGTTAATTGTTTTTTGGTAAAACTTATTAATAATTAAATAATTATCAATCAAATAAAATTATTCGATTAATCGTTAATTTCTTTCTTTAAATTTTATTAAAATAATTTAATTACATTAATTTTGTATTGCAATTTTTTTCCAAAAATGATTAAAATTATTAGTTTATTTGATTAAAATTTAACGATCAGTATACATAAGGTATTTCCAATTCGTTTTAAACGCCCAAAGTTCTCTACTTGTTTTTATTTAGTTTTGATCACGTTTTTCTATTACATTTCATTCACATTTTCATCTTCGATTCCAAAAATAAACATAATTTATTTTTTCATTCAAACACACTTCGGCATTTCTTTAAAATTTTACTTTTTTCCCTCGATTTACTCTCATGATCATCATGATCAATTTCTTGTTAGTGTTGTTCGCTTCAAACATGTTTGATGCAACAATAGCTGTTGTTTTAAGTTTCAAACCAAGACTGGTATGAAGCACACACATTTTTATAAAGTTTATTATTTGAATTGAAAAGTTTCTCATTCGAATCTTAAAAAAAACACTTTTGATTTTGTTTGTTGTTTTTCTGTTTTCGTTTTCTTTTTCAAACAAAAAATTTCAGTTCTTTTCAGTTGATCGGAACGAAAAGACGGCGAATTTATTTGAACGGACGGTTTACGAGATCGCGCGATTTGTTTGAAAGATCAGTTTCTATACACAACGAATTTTTATTTGATTAAATAAATTTTTTAAGAAAACGAGAGCGGGTTTTAATAAAAAAAATAATTTAACGAAAATTTTAAAATTTAAATGTAAAAAAGAAATTTTAAAGAAAAAAAATTTTAATTAAAAATAATTTTTTTAAAAAAGTAAGAAATTAAAAATGAAAAAAATGATTGGAAGTTATTATAAGAAATTTTGTGTTTTAAAAAAATTCTTAAAAATTATTAAAGAAACTACACAAACAACACCCACTTAAAATTTAAATTTTGCTTTCTAAATAAAGTTGAACAACCTTTAAATTTGTGACAAAAAAAATAAAATATTTTAAAAAATAATTTTCAAAAATAAAATTATAATAAATTAACAAATCAAAAATTTTAAATGGAAATTTTTAAAATTGTGAACTAAAATAGAAATAAAATTATTGAGAAAAATACATTATTTTGAAAAAAAATTGAAATCGAAAGTTTTCAAAAAATTACAACAAAAATGTTACTTTTAAAAGCAATTTTTATAAATTTTAAAACAAAAAATTTAAATTACTCAAAGAATTAATCGAGTTTATTTAAATCTTTTAAATTATTCGTTAAAAATGCTTAAATTGTTCGATTTTAATTATTAGTTTATTCTAAAAATTGATTAAAATTGTTCTATTTATTATTTAAAATTTTTCATTTGAACGATTAACATCGATTAAAATTATTCAATTTAAAAACTTAATAAAAATTATAAACAAAGTAAAGAAACGATTAAATAAGAAAAATTGTTGTAAAATTCAATATAAGCGTTAAAATTATACAAATTTATTCGACAAAATATTCGTTCAATAAAACAAAATTATTCGATGAAATTTTTATAATTAATTATTAATTACAAAATTTTTGATTAAAAAATAAAAGATAATTAAACATTTTCGATTATTCATTTGAAATAACTTAAAAAACAAAAATTCTATAATATCCAATAAATATTCGAATAATCGATTAAATACATCTGTTGAATTTTCAGAAAACCATTACAATGAAGATTTATACGAATAATTGTAAATAGTTTAATCGATTGAAATTTGTTCTAAAAATCCTTGTACCCACTTGTAGACTATATCTATAGAATAGATTAGACTGCAGTCAAGACTATAAATCAGTCTATGTGTAGTGTAGACTATAGATCAGATCATAGACCTGTGTATTGTCAAGACTATATACATATCTGTTTATAGTGAACAATATAGTTCATTCCATACTTAAGATAGTTATAGTTTAATCTACACTTAAGACTGTAGATGAGTTTTTAATAAAGATCAATCTGTAAATAGGGCCCTAGATCATTTCCTAGTCAGGACTTAAGATCACTCTATAGCCAAGACTATAGATCACTCTCAATTCATAACTATAGATCACAATAGATCAATCTTTTGTCAATGCTGTAGATCCATACAATATCTATATAGTAACGACTATAGTCTCCCAACAGCCACGACTAAAGGTCATTACAGATCAATATTGTCTCAATATTATAAATCAATCCACCGTCAAGACAATCTATAACCAAAAGAGTTGATCAGTATATAATTAATTCAGTATATAACTCAATACTGAAGACTATAGATCAGTTTATAGTCAAGACTATAGGTCAGTTTATATTAAAGAATATAGATCACTTTATAGTAAAGACTTTACTCAGAAATGTAGTTTAAGTTATAGTCCATAGTCAAGAATGCAGACTTGTCTATAACAGACAATAAACCAGACTATGGAGAAGACAATATACAAGAATATAGTTAGAATTATATTCAAGGCTATAGACCAAGCTGTAGTCAAGATTATAGACTATATTATAGCCACGACCAAAGAATAGGCTATAGTCAAAACTATAGACTAAACTACAGTCAAGAGTACAGACTAGACTATAGTCAAGACTATGGACTTGACTATAGTCATGTCTATAGACATTACTATATTCATGACTACAGTCTAAAGTCTTGACTTTAATCAAAAATATACACCCGTCTATAACCAACACTACACACCAGACTATAGTCCAGAATAGAAACCAGACTATCATGTCTATAGTCTAAAGTCTTGCCTTAAAAAAACCGATTATAACCAACACCACACACCTGACTATAGTCCAGAATAGAGACCAGACTATAGTCAAAACATTGACCAGACTATAGCAAAGACTAAAAACCAGAAAATGGTACGAATTATAGTCAAGGCTGCAGACTAAGCTATAAACAAGATTATAGACTGTAGACTAGACTATATTTCAGATTATAAAGTGTACTAAATCTAAGAATATAGAACAGACTATTGTCGAAACTATATACCACACTATAGTCAAAACTTTAGACTAAACTATGTAAGGACTAGGCTATAAATGAGGCTGTAGACTAGACTATAGAAGAGGCTATTAATCAGAATATAGTCAACATCAACACAATAGAATTATAGTCAAGGCTATAGACACAGCTATAGTCAAGATTATAAACAAAACTATAGTCTACAGATTAGATTATAGACTAGACTATGGGTTTGGCTATAGTCAACACTATTGACTATAATATAATCGAGAATGTAGACCAGACTGTAGTCAATTCTTTAGAGCAAACTAAAGTCGGGACTAGTGTATGGTAGACTATAGATGTGACGGTAGACGAGGCTATAAACCAGACTATAGACAGGGTTATAGACCTGACTATAGTGAAGACTTTAGACAGACTTTAGTCAAGAATTTAGAGCAGACTTTATTCAAGACTATAGAAAAGACTATAGTCAAGACTGAACTATAGTCAGAACTAGATTAATAGTTTAGACTATAGACCAGACATTAATCAAGACTATATACCAGTTTATATAAATGTAAGACTTACATTCGTCTAACATTCGACTATTGTCTATAGGCTAGATTATAGACTATGAACTTGACTATTATGAACACTATACAGCAGACTATAGTCAAGAATATAGACTAGATTATAGTCAATACTTTAGACTAAACGAAAGTCAGGACTACGATATGGGGGACTATAGTTGAGAATGTAGACTAGACTATAGAAGAAGCTATTAACTAGACTAAAGACATGACTATAGATACGACTATAGACTTGACTATATTCAAGACTTTAGACTATAGTCAAAACTATAATCAGAACAAGCTTAATAAAGAATAGTTTAGTTTTTATAAATCTATAATTTTTATTCGCTTAACATAAAGGGCCTTTATTCTTAAAACTTTTAAAAGCAATCATATTTGTTAGAAACCAATTGGTGTCTTCTCCTCTTAGTGGCATTAAAAATTAACAGTGTTATGGACTTATTAGTTATATATCAAACTAAAATTCATAATCTATTTCATAACAAAAAAAATGCATATTAAATCTGATTTTTTTTCCTTTGTTTTTGTTTTGCTTGTGCTAAAAAAGAAACCCCAGTGTAGAAAAAGTGCATGGTCGCTTTGTATGAAAAAGCAAAAATGAATAAAATATTAAAAAAAAAACAAATAATTCATAAAATCATATAAAATTAATACTATCAAAACCAACCATACAAAAAAGTGAAAATGTAAGCAGAAAGAGTCGAAGAAAAAAGCTAAACCAGAAACCAAAAACCGAAAACATATTAACATATAAAATGAACTTGAGTTCGCTAAATTGAATAAAAAAAAATTATATATATATATAAACTTATTTTTGCAATAATAGTAATAATAAAAAAATGTTGGTCAACCGGACAAAATAAACTAAAATAAAAATTGGAAAATATACATGTAAAACAAGCACGGAGATGAGCAGACAGCAAAAAAAAAGAAACTTGGACAGGCCAAATAAAAATAATAATAAATAAAAAATAAAACACAACAAAAACAAAATTTAAAAAAAAATATAAAAATATCAACAAGATAATGATGGTTTTGGCTGATGATGAATATTATGATGACTTTATGATTGAAGATGAAGATTTCAAAATACTCTATAAGTGTTTGGCATATTTGGAAATAAAATAATTTTTTTAAACATTTTTGAGATTTTTTCGAAAAATTTCACTTTTAAATGGATTAAACTTAAATATATTTTTATATGATGTTAAGATCTGAAAATTATATTAAATTTCAGCGTAATAGCATCAACTTGAGACTCTTAGGTCAAAGGTCACTTTTGAAAAAAATTACAGAAATATTTTATATTTTTCCCTATTTAGAGAAAATATGTTAAAAAATACTTTATTATAAATAAAACTTTTTCTAATTTCTATTAAAAATCATATCCTAAGTTATCTTTAAAAAGAATGATTGATTATAAAGGCCACAAGATGAATAAAATATAATTAAATTAGAAACATGTCATATGATTGGCAAACCAACTGGAAAATTATAAAGAAAAAGTAAAGAGGCTTTAGGGATAGAAAAGAAAGGAAATTGAGAAATCTTTTGAAAAAGCATTTGCTGAAAAATATAGAGGAATATTTTAAAGGGGATTTTTTTACTATTGAGTCTAGACTACCGCATAGTCTAGAGTATTTAGATTAATATGACGTGTCGACAATAGCGTCGGCTATAGAGACGACTATAGTATTGACTATAAACTACTATAGAGAGGATTATACAAGTTACTTTAGATTATACTATAAAGTCGTTATTATAATCGACTATAGAGGCTATAGAGCCGACTATAAGGACGACTATATAGTCTAATACAGACGACTATAGTGTCGTCTATAGATTCGACTACATATTCGAATAGAGTCGTGCTAAGTGCCCACCGTAGAGTCGACTATGGAGTCGACTATAGAGTCGACTATGGAGTCGACTATAGTGTCGACTATTAAGTCGACTGTAGAGTCTACTATAGAATCCTCTATAATGTAGTCTATAGCATCGACTATAAAGTCGACTTTAGAGACGAATATAGTATGAACTATAGTATCGACTTTATAGTCAACTATAGAGTTAACTAAAGCCGACTATAGCGTCGACTATGGAGTAGATTATATTATCGATTATAGAGTATTCTATAGATTCGACTATGGAGTCGATTATAAAGTCGACTATTGCTATAATGTCGACTATATTTTTGACTATAGAGTCCATATCAGCGTCGACTATAGAGTCGACTAAAGAGTTGACTATAGAGTCAACTATAGATTTTTGATAAAGTTGACCATATAGTCAACTATAGAGTTGACATAGACGACTCTATATGGTCCACAATAGCGTTGTATCGCCTTAAGAGGCGATTATATAGTTGACTATAGAGGCGACTAAAGAGTTGACTATAAATTTCAATTTAGAGTTGACTATAGAGTCGACTATAGAGTCGACTGTAGTGTCGACTATAGTGTCGACTATAGCGTCTAATATAGAGTCGACTATAGAGTCGACTATAGTGTCGACTATAGTGTCGACTATAGAGTCGACTATAGAGTCGACAATAGAGTCGACTATAGTGTCGACTATAGAGTCGACAATAGAGTCGACTATAGTGTCGACTATAGAGTCGACTATAGAGTCGACTATAGTGTCGACTATAGAGTCGACTATAGAGTCGACAATAGAGTCGACTATAGTGTCGACTATAGTGTCGACTATAGTGTCGACTATAGTGTCGACTATAATGTCGACTATAGAGTCGACTATGGTGTCGACTATAGTGTTGACTATGGTGTCGACTATAGTGTTGACTATAGTGTCGACTATAGTGTCGACCATAGTGTCGACAATAATTTCGACTATAGTGTCGACAGTAGTGTCGACTATAGAGTCAACTATAGTCAAGATTATAAACAAAACTATAGCCTACATATTTGATTATAGACTAGACTATGGGCTTGATTATAATCAACACTATTGACTATAATATAATCGAGAATGTAGACCAGACTATAGTTAATATTTAAGACTAAATTCAGGACTAGTATATGGTAGACTATAGATGTGACCGTAGACTAGACTATAGACGAGACTATAAACCAGACTATAGACAGGGCTATAGACCATTTTATAGTGAAGACTTTAGACAAACTTTAGTCAAGTCGACCATAGTGTCGAATATAGTGTCGACTATAGTGTCGACTATAGTGTCGACAATAGTGTCGACATTAGTGTCGACTATAGAGTCGACTATAGTGTCGACTATAGTGTCAACTATAGTGTCGACTATATCGTCGACTATAGTTTCGACTCTATAGTCGACAATATAGTCGACTCGACAATAGTATCAACCAAAGAGTCGACTATTACATCAACTACAGAGTTGACTGTAGTGTTCTTAATTAACTTTACTCCACTTCTTTTCAAACCCTGAATATTTCCAATCATTTCAATTCATAACATTATCAATCCCTCAACAACAACAAAAATACATTACAACCCAGAAAACAAAACAAACAACAAAAATACAAAATGCAATTACATCCGTTTTATTATGCGTTTTCTTTACAACAGATAAAAAAGTATTTAAAAAAAAAGACGTTACACAGAAAACCAAGAAAAAAAACAAAAAATAAAGTGTGTAAATAACAGAAGGATGGACGGACAGGCAGGCAGGCAGACAAGAAAACAAAAATTATAAAATTACAAAAAAAGAGAATAAACAACAAAAAATTGCATAATATCAAGTAAAAAAAACAAAAGAAACGAAACAAAAAAAACTAAATAATGAAGTTAAAATACTTAATAATGACGATAAAGAAGATGAACATCATCATTATAAAGTTATTTTTTTATTTTGCCAATTTAAAGCACATGGTTGGTTATCAACGCTAAAAACCTTAATTATACAAAAATAAGAAAGAAAGAAAAAAAGAGCCAAATGATCATTATGACGCTAAAAGATAAACATGTTGATGGTGTTTAATAATGCTGCTGCTGAAGACGAAGAAATGTTCAAAAGAAATTTAAGAGAAAAAAATTATTATTAACAATAACAAAATATATAAGAAAAAGAAATAACATAAATATTTACAGAAAGTGTTTGTTTTTTAGTGATTTAGCTAAGTGTTGTTGTTGTTTGTGTATTTAAAAGATTAAGAAATAATATTAATAATTTTAATTTAAACAATAAACTTTAGGAAAATCTTTTTAAATTACTTACTATTTAAATGTTTACTTAAAATAACCTTAAAGAAAACATTTAAATATATATTTTTGTAATAAACATTTAAATTTTAATTAAAATTTTTGTATTTTATAACAAAAAGTGAAAAAAATTATAAAAATAAATATTAAACAAAAAATTTCTTTTTATTAAACTTTCAGATTGAATTAATTGTATATCTGTGTGTGTGTAGTGTTTCAGCAACAATTTCCATGTGAAACTTATAAATAATTGAAAATTTTAATAACGGTAAGTTGATAAATTTTATTAATAAATATTTGTTTGAACTTTAATTTAGCCTTTAAACATGCAAAGAACCATATCCTTGCTTTCTTTGTTCAATAACAAATTTTTGTTTAAAATTTTAATATATTTACTTTTAATTATTTCAAAAATTAATCTGTTTTTATAAATTCTTCCCTAAATTGACCTCAACACTTCCGTTTTACATAAAAATTAAGCCCAGCAAAAATTTACATTATTTGTATTGTTCACTTTAATACAAAAAATTGACATATATTTTTTTAATGTACGTAACTTGTGTTTTTTAATTCGCTCATTTTTATTAATTCAATTTTATGTATTTTTTTACAAATCATTGATTATTGACCGCAAACACCCACATTTTTAGGTTGTTATTTTTTTCGATTTTTTTATTGTAAAAACCACAATAAAAATTATCAAAATAAATAAAAAAAACGAAATAAAACATATGAGAAGCATGTTTAATAATCAAGTTTGTTGCCAGACAAAATATAAACATTTTACAGTTAAAATTAACCCAAAAACTTAAAGGCTAGTCTATAGACTAGACTACTCTACTATGGACTAGACTATGAACTATAATATAGACTAAACTATAAACTATGTAGCCTATACCATAGACTAGACTATAGATTAGATTATAAACTAAAACTTAGACTAGACTATAGACGATATTATACTATAGACTGTACAATAGAACAGACTATAGACTAGACTATAGACTAAACTATAGACTAGACTATAGACTAAACTATAGACTAGACTATAGACTAGACTATAGACTAGACTATAGACTAGACTATAGACT
>NC_060954.1:57412316-57416838 GCF_022045245.1 Lucilia cuprina
GATAGATAGATAGATAGATAGATAGATAGATAGATAGATAGATAGATAGATAGATAGATAGATAGATAGATAGATAGATAGATAGATAGATAGATAGATAGATAAAGTCGTTCCCTAGTGTCTTTTTAAAGTTTGTGTTACAGAAATCTGTTACAAATTGTAGCAATTAAAAACTTAAGAGGAATGGTTTCTACATGATGGCTGCGTTATTTGCCCTTTAAGTTCATACAATTACGTTCAAAAAACATATGCACCAAATTTATATTTCTTTTAATAAAGTTGTTAATTAATTTACATTAATGTATCATTTACACCCGAGTTCCTCTCACTCTTAAAACGGCTGCTTACAATTTCTTGTTGTTTTTTCTATATTTTTCTTAATATTCAAGGTCAACAGTCAAAGTCATTGTTTAAATGTTCAAAAATAACAACAAAAAATTGGTTTAAAAATAATATCAGTCTTCCTTTTATATATGTATATTTTATTTTAACAAATTAGCACAGTGGGTTGGAGTATAGGAAAAAGTGAGGGAATTTATTTAAGCTAACATGACTAAAAGTGTTCAGTAACTTAAAATTTTGGGTTTCCCCAAAGAAACAAGTTTTTAATTAAGTTAATATAAAATTTCTTTTTAGCCTAATATGTGCAAATTAAGAAAGTTTGTAGATAAGTACTAAAAAAAAAATATTTTTAAAGAACAAAATATTTTTTTTTTAATTATGGAATTTTTTCTTCAATAACTGGATTAAATAAAACTGTTGCCATAACCAAATTTACTGGTTATAGTGATAGATTTCTTAGTTATAAGTAAATTTAATTGAGTTTGTTTTTGATTTTTACAATATCTTAAAATATTCCCCCACTTTTGAAACATTTCCAAGCCACTGTGTTAGTTGAAAAAAATGATGATAAAGAAATTCAAACAACAGTCCTACTCATATTAATCTTCATTTATGAGTTTTTATGATAGTTTTTGGGTAAAGTGATATAGTTTTTTTGTTGCCGTTTTTTTGCTGATATTTTATCTGACATAATCGCGACAAACAGATCAACAATAAACTTTAAATGTGACAATCAACAGCATGGGCATGGTGCCATTATGTTTTATGACAAATGATCGTAAATTTAGACAAAATCATGACAGACTTCAAGATGACACTAACAACTACAATATAAACTTAAACAAAAGATCATTGAACAAAACTTTAGCAAATAAAATCGATTGGTTTAAATCAATAATAAGAAATCTGTGAAAATAGTTAATCAGGTTTTTTTGTTTCTTTAGTTTTTTTTTTGGCTGAAAAAAACAAAACCAATTAACAAACAATACAAAGTTGCAAAGTTTGGTTTTTGGCTTTTGTTTTTAACAATTTATGAATGAAATTGAAATTTTTTTATCAAAAGGGGGTATAGTCTTAATTATTGTGTAAAACTACAGATAATTAGCTAAAGTTGCCCTAATCTTGATTGGTATGAGTGTTATAAGCTAATTATCTCTTCAAAAATTTTCTATTTTTAAACTTTGTTATTATTTAATCTCTAAAACTTAACTCTTTCCTTTAATATACAATTTATAACTTAACAAATTTTGTTTAACATTTATTTCATTATTTAATTTACATAACAATTAAAAGTTTTTTCTTAATATTTTTTTCTACATAATTGTTTTTTTTACAATAAATCAATAAAAACCACAATAATAATGCCACAAAAAAAAACTTCACCACAATACAGCCTCATTATTTCCTACTTAAAATTATATTAACCCGGTTTATTTTGATTTGTTTTTTTCTTTACAAGAGACGTAATCATCAAGTGTTTGTATTTTTTTAACTTATATAAATGGGTTATTCACACTTTTCGTTAAACCAAATTTTTGTTAATCTGAAAAGTCCGAAATGAGAAAAAAAAATTAAATACAAAAAGTTCACTGACATTGAAAATATTGGATTTGACATGATTTTAAACTTGGCAGCAGTTTGATTGCATTGAAGATTAAGTTTGAGCATGAATTTAAACTTGACCTATAACAAAAGTTATTGGACTATTGATGATTTAGATTTAGTTTGAATTCTATGTCATTAAATGAAAAAAATTAGTTTTTCAAATAGATATTTAATTTACTGGTAAAAATGAAGTTCTAGTTCAGTTCTAGTTCAGTTCTAGTACAGTTCTAGTTCAGTTCTAGTTCAGTTCTAGTTCAGTTCTAGTTCAGTTCTAGTTCAGTTCTAGTTCAGTTCTAGTTCAATTCCAGTTCAGTTCTAGTTCTGTTCTAGTTCTGTTCTAGTTCTGTTCTAGTTCTGTTCTAGTTCTGTTCTAGTTCTGTTCTGGTTCTGTTCTAGTTCTGTTCTAGTTCTGTTCTAGTTCTGTTTTAGTTCTGTTCTAGTTCTGTTCTGGTTCTGTTCTAGTTCTGTTCTAGTTCTGTTCTACTTCTGTTCTAGTTCTGTTATAGTTCTGTTCTTGCTCTGTGCTAGTTCTTTTCTAGTTCTGTTCTAGTTTTGTTCTAGATCTGTTCTAGTTCTATTCTAAAATTTTTATTTCTAAATAATATTTTTATTTCGATAGCCTAAAATATCGAAATAAATTTACGGAAATATTTAAAAATTTTTATTTGTAGACTTTGTTGACTTCTTTTTTTTTTTGCCTCTAAATATTAAAATATTATTTACTGTAAAGATAAACAAAAAATGAATTATTTAAAAAACCACCATTTAAGACAACTGCAAGGTTAATCGAAAACGTTCTTAAGTATTTTGTTTATAAATATTTAAATGACAACAAAACGCAACAAACTATTTAAAAAACAAAAAATTACAGAAACTAGTCTTAAATATAAATACTTATAAAAAACAACACAAGTATAAATAAAACAAAATTGAATAAAAAATATAATTTAAATTGTAAAGAAAAAGAAGCAGAAAAAAAAACATCTTCAAATGACTTTGAACTTAAGCATGGGCTGGTTGTTGTTTGGTAATAGCTTCAGCTTCAGCACAGCACAACACAAAGCAAGTAAGTTGTTGTACTGAGTTGTTGTTGTATGTGAATTAAGATGGTCTGTCTGGCTTGTAACTGGCTTATTAGTAACGGATTATTCTAATTTAAAAAAACGGCTTATAAAAACAACAATAAATAAAACAGCAGAAAATGTGATAATACGAATAATGAATTGTATGTAAATGTTTGTTGGAACAGCTACTGTTATTTTTTTCTTTAATATCAACTATTTTATCTTAGATTTTAGATTGTAATTTATAAAACTTTATTTAGTGTTAAGTTTTAACTTGTGTGTAGATTTTGAAGAGCGTTTTAGTTTAAGTTTCAAGGTTTTTCTTCGTTAGGCAGCATTTTCAATTAAAATTTAATTTTAAATTATATTTTTTATATTATTATATTATTAAAAAAATTAAAAAAAAAATCTAATTAGGATTTCTATTTTATTTTTTTCTTTTGCAGAATCCATGAGTTGGTATTATTAAAGGTAAGCTACAGAACATTATGAAAAAAGCTGATAATTTTAAATCTTTTAAATTGTCATATATTCATTGCAAACTCTATATTATTATTCTGCTGTCAAACAAAAGACTTAAGACACCTACTTGATTTATACCGAATATTCGTTTAAAAGCCACAGGCTCTTAGAAATAAAAGAATACAGTTTAAATTCTTAAAACGTATTTATTAACAATCAAAAAATAGCAACGACACTAAACTAACCCTTCAACCTTAACACAATTCCATATAACAAAACAAAAGACTTAAGACACATACTTAAAGATTCTTAAAGTTGTTGCGAAATTTTATTTTGCCACAAAAATTTTCAAATTTTTATCGAAATTTTTTTCTATATTTTTTACTACAATTGTGTGGTGACTTTAACAATCATCTTTAACACACAACCAAAAGGAGGACAAACGTGATTTAAAATATCTTATGTTTAATTTTGTTTTAATATTTAAACGAGTCAACTAAACTTTTTGAAAAAAAAACATTAAGCTAAACACACAAAAAAAACTTTAAAAATATAAATTGTCAGTCATTGTTAAGCTGAAAATTATTCACGTGTATGTTAAAATTAAACAACAATGTTGTTTTAAAGATAAGCTTGCATCATAAGGGTCTCTTATATGTTTATTAATAAATAAAAAAATTATAAAATTATATGTTTTATTATTAATAAGAAAAATTAAATTGAGGTTAAGTAATTCAAGTATTAAGTCCTAAGCTTTAGTTAAATGTCTTTGTAATTTCGTGTTTAAGAAAACTTTGGTAATGATTTTTTACTTAATTTGAAACATACATCTCATTACCGTAATCATTAGACAGAAGTGCTCTACACATTTGTTCTTTAAAAAGTGATATAAAATAACTTATTAGATCTTTTCCTTGTCAAGTTGAGCATTGTTGAACAAGGAGAACTGAACTAGAACTGAAGTAGAACTGAACTAGAACTGAACTAGAACTGAACTAGAACTGAACTAGAACTGAACTAGAACTGAACTAGAACTGAACTAGAACTGA
>NC_060954.1:57416938-57421761 GCF_022045245.1 Lucilia cuprina
ATAGTCTAGTCTATAGTCTAGTCTATAGTCTAGTCTATAGTCTAGTCTATAGTCTAGTCTATAGTCTAGTCTATAGTCTAGTCTATAGTCTAGTCTTTAGTCTAGTCAGTAATCTAGTTTATAATCTAGTATATAGTCTATAATCTAGTCATTAGTTTGGTCTGTAGTCTGGTCTGAAAACTATGTACATTTCCGGTGCCTTATTTACCAAATTCAATCATTCAACACCAAACAGTAGCTGCAACAATAATTGCCATCTCATTATGTTGTCCATGAGCAAATACCCTCCTATTTTGTAGCTCCAGCAGAGTGATTGTCGTCTTTCTAGCTAAATGTCTGTGTAAAGGTATTTAAATTTTTTTGTTCGTTTTTCAAACTTCTTTATAAAATAATTTCCGTTTAAGTTGCAGTTTTTTGCTATTCAACCATTCACCAAATGTGTCAATAATGCATGATGTAGTGTTTGTATCAATGAATGAAATGAATCAATGAAATAACAAACAAAAGAATATTTAGAGTTTAGTTACATACATACATGTTGAATACCTTTAGATGTTTGAATTTAATTTATTTACCTTCGTACATTTGCCCAAAAAGCATTTAGACAAACTGTTGACATCTCTACAAAAGAAGCTTAATTAAAGTACATTGTACATATTTTGGTTTATGGCAGGGCCAAAGCAAAAAAAAACGCAATAGGTCACAAATGTGAGCGGGTTGAACTAAACATTAGCGTATGATGAATGTGTGTGAGGAAGTTTATTGCAACATGATTTACGATTACATAGAGTTAAAGTGCAATCTATTAAAGAGTCTTTATAATTTGTTCACTTAGCGTAATTTTTGTGATAAATGGCCTGAGAAGCGAACAGACTTATTGTACGCCATGAGTTTCCTAATTGAATTATTTTTTAATCTTATAATTACTCAATTTACGTTTTTATTTTCTAATAAAAAAACCATTAAAATTACACACTAAATGTGTGAATATAGACAAGTTTAAGTAGATATATCTTTAGCTCTATATATATCTGCTGAATCTGTTTAGTTTAACCAACATCCGCCTTAAAACAAATGATGAAATTAAATTATAGCAAAAGAAAGACTATTATTACAGCAAATAATGGTTATATGATTGTTGTTTTTGTTTGTCTATGTTGCCTTAGTTGTCATTCTGTGTGGAAAATCTGGACACTTGAAACGTGTTTTTCTTTTACAAGACAGCGTTTGTAGCATGAAGAAGGAATAAAAAAAACAAAACAAAAACTTGGGTGTTGTATGCAACACATTTTCCTCCTGTTTTTTAATGAAAATGAAATTGAGCAAACTCCCGGTGACATAAAATAGTTGGGAAATATTTAATAATGGGAATCATAGAGATAAAAGTGAAATAGATAAAGAAATTGTTTTAAGATATTGTGACACTTTG
This sequence comes from Lucilia cuprina, assembly GCF_022045245.1. Taxonomy (NCBI): domain Eukaryota; kingdom Metazoa; phylum Arthropoda; class Insecta; order Diptera; family Calliphoridae; genus Lucilia; species Lucilia cuprina. The sequence continues at coordinate 57,418,368 of NC_060954.1, forward strand.
TGTCTGGTGGAATAACTGTGTAAAGAGGAGGATAATTGCTAAGTTAACTTAAAAAATTATGAGATAATCAATTTGGCAGAGAGATACCACTATCGGATTATAGCCACGTGTATAGTCTGGACCAAAGACTGGCTTACAGACTAAATTTTAAACTATACTATAGACTAAACAATAGACTAGACAACAGACCATACTATAGACTAGAATATAGACTAGACTATAGACTTGACTATAGACTAGACTACAGACATGAATACAGACTAGACTACAGTCTTGATTACAGACTAGACTACAGACCTGACTATATAATATACTACACTCCCGACTAGACTACAGACTAGACTCCGGACTAGTCTATAGACTATAGACTATACTATAAACTAGACTGTAGACTGAACTTTAGACTTGAATATAGCCTAGACTATAGACTAGACTATGAACCAGATTATGGACTAGACTTAAGATTAGACTATAGATTAGACTATAGACTAGACTGTAGACTAGACTTCAGAATAGACTACAGACTAGACTACGGACTAGACGACAGAATAGACTACAGATTAGACTACAGACTAGAGTATAGACTAGACTAGACTATAGAATATACTACAGACTAGACTTTAGACTAGACTGTAGACTAGACAATAGACTAGACTATAGACTACAGACTAGACAACAGGCTAGACTGTGGACTATACAATAGACTAGACTATAGACTAGACTATAGACTAGACTACATACTAGACCACAGACCCGACTATATAATATACTAGACTCCCGACTAGACTACAGACTAGACTCCGGACTAGTCTATAGACAATAGACTAAACTATAAACTAGACTGTAGACTCAACTTTAGACTTGACTATAGACTAGACAATAGACTAGAATAGACTTAGAATAGACTACAGACTAGACTACAGATTAGACTACAGAATAGATTACAGACTAGAGTATAGACTTGACTACAGAATAGACTACAGACTAGAGTATAGATTAGACTACAGACTAGACTGTAGACTAGACTGTAGACTAGACAATAGACTAGACTATAGACTACAGACTAGACAACAGGCTAGACTACAGACTAGACTACAGACTAAATTATATACTAGACTATAGACTAGACTAGTCTATACACTAGACTATAGACTAGTCTATACACTAGACTATAGACTAGTCTATACACTAGACTATAGACTAGTCTATACACTAGACTATTGACTAGATTATACACTAGACTAGATTATAAACTAGATTGTAGGCTAGACTATACTATATACTAGACTTTAGATTTGACTACTCACTAGACTTTAGACTTTACTGTAGACTAGACTACAGACTAGACTGTACACTAGTCTGTAGTCTACTTTATAGACTAGACTATAGACTAGACTAAAGACTAGACTATAACTATAAGTAAAAAATTATGGAATTTTGAGATTAAATTAGTTTGATCACAGGAAAAAAACAAATGATTTTATGGTTTCAGTTTTTCCTTTAATATGGTCGAATATTTATACAAAAGTTACTATGAACATCACTAAAAACATCTACAAAACTCTTAGAAATAACTACATTTTAAAACTTTTCCATATTATTTTTACAGAAAGAAAATCAACAAACACGAGAGCCTATCACATTCCTCAAACATCCCTACAAAAAGATTAAAACGAAAATATACCACCAGAAACCTAAAAATCCCTCTAAAAACACTCCAAAATCCCTGGTAACAACAAAATATACTCAACACAAAAAACAAAAAGAAAATTTTACAATAAACATCTTCTAATCCAAAGCCAACTCAATGAAGTTTGAAAATTAAAAACAATTTATAAAACATTTTCACAAATAAACAACGACGTAACTTTCCTCCAAACATTAAAGGAAAAAAATAATGCCAATTTACCATAAAACCCCACCTACGACGGGAGGAAATCATAATACGGCAGAAATTGATTATCATACCTCGGAAGCAGCCAAAGTTAAACGAACACGTGAGCAGGCATATTTCAACTCTTATGATTTCGATGCAATTGAAGTTTTGCCCTACGATGACGAAGAAGATGAAGATGATGAGAGAAGAGCGAATAAAAGGGAAAGAGATCGTAGACAAAATGGAGGAAAGCAAATAATGCAAACACCACAACTAACCACGCAGCAAAAGCATCATCATCAGCAACAACAGCATCTTCAGCAGGAGCACTTGAAACCTCAGAAAATTTCAAATCATAGTTTTTGTGCTGGGAGTTCAAGTAGTAATAGTTTTATGGTTGATAATCATCATCATCATCAGCAACAACAACAACAACATACTCCTCATCATGTCAATGGCAAATATAATCCCTCTCTATACTTGCAACGTATTACGGGCATATTTGCAACCAAAACCAACAAACAGCAGCACCATCAACAACAGCGCAACGGTGGTGTGGGTAGTGTTACTGCTGTTGCTGGTGTTAATAGCAACGATATTGCTTTAGGTCATGATAATAAACATTTAAAATTGTCATCCTCTGAAACATCATCCACATCATTGTCTTCCTCTTCTATCGTTGAAGAGATTGTCAATGTTGATAATGTGGGCAGTGAAGGTGATGTTGTTGTTGGAGGTGGTGGTGTCATTAACACTGGCAATGGTCTTGGTAATAGAGCTGTAGCCTCAATAGAATCTACTAGAGATGTCATTTCCAGCTCTAGCACACGTACAACAAGCGATGTTGCTGCTACGGGTTCCCCTGTAACTGCTGTAACAACAGTTGCCGCCACCACTACTGCTGGTAACGGTAGCAATTTTTTGTTACCTCGAGCCATGCTTAAATACCAAAGGTAGGAGATGAAAAAATTAAATTTTTTCTTTTTGTGGTCACATTTAATAATCTCAAGAATATTTAATTTTGATTTGAGGAAGAAAGGGATATTATATGCATAAACAAACAGCAAAACATTTGTTGCTCTATCTTGTGAGCAAAATAGCTTGAGGAGAGTTGTGGCAAAATGATAATCTATTATATAGGATAATATGAATTAAGCTGAGATAAATCATTATCATAATTTCCACCCACTTCAAAAGTGACTCAAATCAAGGCAAAGTTTTTACGAATTCTGAAACAGGAAAAAAAAGGATTGGAGCAGACTACGGACTAATTTATAGGCTATGGACAAATCTATGGTTTAGTTTGTGGACTATTCTATGGACTACACTATGAACTATATGGCTTAGGCTACGAACTAGACTAGACTATAGACTAAACTATAGACGAGACTATAGTCTAGACAATATATATATATATAGACTATAGACTAGACTATAGACTAGACTATAGACTAGACTATAGACTAGACTATAGACTAGACTATAGACTAGACTATAGACTAGACTATAGACTAGACT
>NC_060954.1:57421861-57425199 GCF_022045245.1 Lucilia cuprina
CCAATAATATTTTTGTATTATAAGTATATTTAATTGTAGACTAGCCAATTAGGCCCTATCGGCTTACGGCCATTGTTTTTGAATAAATAAATAAATAAATAAATAAACATTTCAGTAAATGCAAAGATATATAAATCCCTTTTTATTTATTAATAGTTCAGATATGAGCAATATTGTGTAATTCATTTGCAAGTTTTTTAGTAAACAAATTACAGTTTTTTCTTCTCAATTTGGAATTTTATTAATTTAAGTTAAAAAGTCATGACATTTATATAAACGTTTAAAATATTTAAAATAAATTTCTACCAGTTTACATTTATTACTAATAGTATTTCGTCGAAATAATGAACCTTATGGTAAAAAGTGCAATTTTTAAGAAAATCTCGTATGAGTGATTTTTTAATAAAATTTCAACGAAAATCAATTTTAGTGAAATTCCAGAACTAAACTGGAACTGAACTAGAAGTGAAGTAGAACTGCACTCGGAGTGAAGTAGAACTGAACTAGAATTGAACTAGAACTGAACTAGAACCGAACTAGAACTGAACTAGAACTGAACTGGAACTGAACTAGAACTGGACTAGAACTGAACTAGAACTGAACTAGAACTGAACTAGAACTGAACTAGAACTGAACTAGAACTGAACTAGAACTGAACTAGAACTGAACTAGAACTGAACTAGAACTGAACAAGAACTGAACTAGAACTGAACTAGAACTGAACTAGAACTGAACTAGAACTGAACTAGAACTGAACTAGAACTGAACTAGAACTGAACTAGAACTGAACTAGAACTGAACTAGAACTGAACTAGAAATGAACTAGAACTGAACTAGAACTGAACTAGAACTGAACTAGAACTGAACTAGAACTGAACTAGAACTGAACTAGAACTGAACTAGAACTGAACTAGAACTGAACTAGAACTGAACTAGAACTGAACTAGAACTGAACTAGAACTGAACTAGAACTAAACTAGAACTGAACTAGAACCAAACTAGAACTGAACAAATAATAATTAAAGTTCCAAACGCTAATATAATGTTTTTCTTTCACTTAACACATATTTTTCCTGCGTTTTCATTTCCGTCATTAAATATTACATTTATTTTACATTAAATTTTAATAAAATGGCTTCAGTAAAAAAGCTAATAGTTTAAAATATTTTGTAATTGAGGAAATTTCACACCATGCTAGAGAGCTAATAAAAAAATCTTTAACTACAATATAAAAAGAGTTTTAATGTTCAATACCTTCCCATAACTGTTTTCGTTGTTTTCTAAAAGTATTTTTCCATTTCAAAATTTTTCTCAATATTTAAGCCAAAAGTAATTAACCCATTAACATACACTTAGTTAGAGACATCGATATTTGCGTTAATGCTGTAACTAATTTGTTTATGATATCTTAATGTTTTTTTTTTTTTTAATTTCTATATATTTATGTATATTTGAAAAAAAAGAAACATTAAAAAACTGTTCAATTTACACCTTTATTACCCAGCAGTCTTAACCGCAATTCATTGTTATGTGTATAATAAAGCACCATGATCTGAGCAAGATCATTTACAAAGATGTTGTTTGATAACAAAGGTATTTTAATTACTATTGATTATACATGAGCTTTTGGTAATGAGAAACTGATATGTTTTCAAATTATGTTTATCAATTATATAAAAGAAATGAAGATCTCATAAATCTAAGATATTTTAAACAACAAGAAAAAGATCAATTACTCTTGATTGGTTTAAGGTCTTGCTTATAGGCTGTTAGAGGAATTTCTAATGATTTGAAAAACATTAATTAAAGGTTGAGGTCTGGTATGTTTACACTGAGATAGTTGTACTAATTTTTTATTATTAAACAACAAGTATTAGATTTTTTGGAATAAGGTCATCTGTGTGGTTTAGATTTTAGCAAAAGATCAGTTCATTTCTAGTTCAGTTCTAGTTCAGTTCTAGTTCAGTTCTAGTTCAGTTCTAGTTCAGTTCTAGTTCAGTTCTAGTTCAGTTCTAATTCAGTTCTAGTTCAGTTCTAGTTCAGTTCTAGTTCAGTTCTAGTTCAGTTCTAGTTCAGTTCTAGTTCAGTTCTAGTTCAGTTCTAGTTCAGTTCTAGTTCAGTTCCAGTTCAGTTCTAGTTCAGTTCTAGTTTAGTTCTAATTTAATAACACTATAATTAAAACAAAATCGAATTTTTAATACTGTGTATTTCGATAAATTAAAATTACTGTTTATAGGGTATAAATTTTATATTGCGAAACAAATTTCGAAAAGCATTATCATCATGTCAATAGGTCAAATCTTGTTAAAGCCCCTTTTAAATATTCAAGAAATTACCAAATAATGTTTGAAAATAAGAAACCTACTTAAATTTTTAAAGGCGTGTTAATAAAAAAATATAATATACACAATTTACTTACCCTTTTGCCAAAAATAGCAATATTAAATTCACTCTTAACGCCAAAATATTAAGCACTGTGGGCCACAAAAAATACATAAAGATGCTTGAGATTGTGTGTAGCCAATTGTTGTTGCTGATGATGAAGCTAACCAAAATAAAATAATGTTTGTGTTTAACATAAACCATAATTTACAATCATTTTGTTTTTAGCCTTTTTGTTTCTTTTTTGCTAAAAATCATTCATTCATCAAACTTTAAGTCAAGCATTTATTCAAATAAATCAAGCGCATCCATATAATTTTAGTGTCTTCTGTATATGCGTGACATTTTGTAATCAAATTCACTCACTCACAACTTTACACTGAAATTAAACAGAAATTAAAAGGTGTTGCTTATTATTGTTTTAGAAATATGTATATACGTATGTTTGTACAGATATATTACACAACTTTGTGTTTTTTTTTTTTATTATTTTAAAGATAAATGTGGGATTTTTTGTGCTTAAATTTTTGCTAATTTGTTAAATAAAAACCGTAAGATCATTAATTGTGTAAATAAAATGTTGCAATTTGTAATTCCTTTGTACGCCTTAAAGAATGTGTCATCGTTAAAATGTATTTGTTTGTTAAACAAAAAAAAATCCCAAAATTTCAATGTATAATTTATTTAATAAACAAATATTTGATTGATACAAAAAACTTAACTCAAAAACAGTGATGACAAGATAACTGATGAAATATTTAAAATATTTACAGCTGACTATAAAGATAGTTCATGTTTATGTCAATTGATAAAAAGTCTAATGTCTAAACTTAGTCTAGTTTATAGTCTAGTCTAGTCTATAGTGTAGTCTATAGTCTAGTCTATAGTCTAGTCTATAATCTAGTCTATAGTCTAGTCTATAGTCTAGTCTATAGTCTAGTCTATAGTCTAGTCTA
>NC_060954.1:57425299-57427122 GCF_022045245.1 Lucilia cuprina
ATAGTCTAGTATATAGTCTAGTATATAGTCTAGTATATAGTCTAGTATATAGTCTAGTATATAGTCTAGTATATAGTCTAGTCTATAGTCTAGTATATAGTCTAGTCTATAGTCTATTCTATAGTCTAGTCTATAGTCTAGTCTATAGTCTAGTCTATAGTCTAGTCTATAGTATAGTCTATAGACTATTCTGTAGTCTAGTCTATAGACTGGTATATCGTCTAGTCTGTGGTCTAGTCTATAGTCTAGTCGATTGCCCAGTTTATGAACTCGAGCCTAATATTGTTTAATAATGAAAATTCTGAACATATTTTGTTCATCAAATGTTTTAAATGTATAATTTGTTTTGTTTAAACTAATTAAGTTTGACTTACAATGGTTTTGAAATCAAACATAATTTATTAATTTTTCGCATCATTCATTTAAATTATAATAAACATTTTCAAATTCCTAACATAAACAAATCATGTTGAATAAGTTGTTTTAATGAAAAATTGAGACTAAAATTAAAAAAAAAACACCTTGTATTTCTTACAACTCCTTGACCAAAAATATTCAAAAAAAAAAAAACATATTACTACAGCAACTTAAAACAGGCCAAAGCTGCACTAATCACCTCCCAAAGCCAATAAATTAGAAGTGCTCGTAGAACTACTAAGAAAAAATTACTAACAATTTAAAAATCATTGAAATTATATTGATCATGATTATTAATATTCAATTGTATTAAAATTAATTTATATAAAATAAAGATTTGCACTAAAAAGTTTTTAGATATTTTTTGTCAAAATTTAAAGGGTAATTACACAATCCCACAAAAGTGTTTATTAGCAGTCCAGTCAGTCATTCACTCGTTTACCAATTTCCACTCAGTCATGTTAGAGGCAACTAAATAACAGCCAAAGGCAACAATAATAACATTCATTACATACACCAGCAAAACTGGCATGTTTGCAGTCAGTCATTGCTTACAATCCGACTTGCATGTGTGCCATGGTCACCGTGGCATAGTCAACATACTATACGAGTCGTCGTCAACCCGTTCGTTTGATTTCTATACATTTTACAATCAAAACCAAACAGTAACACTTTTACAGCATCTAGCACCTCTTCCTTAACAACCCTCCCTCCACATACTCGCTTTATAACTTCGTTCTTAGTTTGAAAAGCGCCAAGTCATTTTCATAAAAACCATGCTGTAAAATTGCATTCATTCAAGCATAAAGAGGAAAAACAAACTCGACATAGACCAAAACCAACAACACGTTTAAATTTTACTGATTTGATTTTGTTTTTGTTTAACTTTTTTTGTCCAATTGAATTTGGTTTTTCTTTTTACTAAAACTTCATACAACAATCGCTTTAAGCCACAAATCAGTGTAATAGATTGCAATTTTTCACTTAAAAATGTTCAAGTTTTTGGAAGTTTTTTTCTAAGCTGCTGTGTTTTAGTTTTTCTTAGATGCTCTTTAAATTAAATAAGTTATTTAGAAAAAAAATTTAGTAGTTTTTATAAAGATTGTTGGACAAGTTTTACAAAAAGTACTATTTTTTAAATTATTACATCAAAAGTACATTTTTCTCGTATAAAAATATGTTAAATCAAGTTTATCATAGTCTGTATTCTAGTCTAATATATAGTTTAGTCTAGAGTGTAGTCTATGGTCTGGTCCATAGTCTAGTCTAAAGTATAGTCTATAGTCTAGTCTAAAGTATAGTCTATAGTTTAGTCTATAGTCTAGTCTATAGTCTAGTCTATAGTCTAGTCTATAGTCTAGTCTATAGTCTAGTCTATAGTCTATTCTATAGTCTAGTCTATAGTC
>NC_060954.1:57427222-57439389 GCF_022045245.1 Lucilia cuprina
ATAGACTAGACTATAGACTAGACTATAGACTAGACTATAGACTAGACTATAGACTAGACTATAGACTAGACTATAGACTAGACTATAGACTATAGACTTGACTATAGAATAGACTAGACTATAAATACTAGACTATAGACTATAGACTATAGACTATAGACTAGACTACACTATAGACTATAGACTAGACAAAAGAATAGAAACTTTAATGAAAATGTAATTTTTAGTAAACATTTTATTTTTAGTGAAAAAAAAATTAATTTTTAGTGAAAAAATCCATTTTGAGTTACAAGGCGAATTTTAAGTTAAAATCGAATTTTTAGTGAAAATTTAAATTTTTACTGAAAAAATCGAGTTTTTTGTTAAAATGGTTTGAAATGGTGTAAGCTTTTTAAAATTGACATAAGTAGCGAGTCGTTTTAAACAAATTAAAATGAAATATTGAAACAGTTCTTGCAGCTGCGAATCACATATATAATCACAATAAAGCAAAAGGTTTAACAAATAAAAATATTTAAGAAGACAACAAAAAAACGTACAAAACTAAAAAAAGGGTATAAAAAAAAACAATTTTTATAATCACACTTAATTAAGACAAATGTTAAACAATAATGACATTAAGCATGCGACAATTTACATTAACTGACTGCCGAAATTCTGGGCCAACAAAAGAAACCGCAAACAAACAATGACTTACAAAGCACATAAGAAAAAAAAACTAAAACTTTTTTAGTCAAGACTTTAACAAAGAAAAAATTACTTTAAAAAAAACATGACAGTTTCGTTAAATGAATTCTAGATGAATTTTTCAATTTTAAATTTTATTCAATCTTTTTGGCCTTTAATGACAAAAACCGCCAACAAAATTAATTGCTTATGTGAAGGATATTTAAAGATAAAAGCACTGTTGCTATTAAAGGAATAAAGATGAAACTACTTTTTGACATCTAGACATTGGTTAAGATACAAATGTATTTAAAATTCTGCTTGTTTTTGATATACTTTCAATTTTGTATTTTTATTTAAAGAATACTTAATCGGTTTGCAGTTTATGTTAATTAATTTTATTATAATTATTTGCATTTAATGTTGTTATTGGCTGTAGTATTATTACTTATTTTTTTTTCTTTTGGGAGGTTATTTTTTAACACTTATTTGGATTTTCCATACATCACAGCACTCATGTAGAATTTTTAATTAATTGTTTTTATTTTTTTTTTATTGATCGATTTTTATGGTCAATCATTGAATGAGTTTGTTGTGGGCGCTTAAAGTTATTTTCATTCAAATCACTGTTTAATGATTATTGTGTAATTAATTAAAATAAATTGAATGGCATGAGGTCAAGTTTAATTTGAATTACTTTTGACAATATTTAGGCAATGGGGTTGTGTGGAATGCAGTTTATGAATTTAAAATTGAAGCTTAATTGTGGAGAAGCTTTTTTTTGTAAACGTTTATTATGAAAATATTTCTTTGTGAAAAATCTTTTGTAAAAAAACTTTTTTCAGGGAAAACTTTTTGTGAGAAAGTTTTTTATTGAGATAGCTCTTGGTGAGAATGTCTTATTGCAGAAAAGCTTTTTTGTCAAGTAAAAAGTTGTTTGAAAAAAAGCTTTTCATTGAAAAGCTTTTTCTGATAAAGCCTTATAGTATAGAAGCTTTCTTGTCGGGTAGTCAAAAAAACGTTTTTGTCTTTTGTTAAAAAACCTTTTTGTTTGTGAGAAAGTTTTATTGCAAAAAAGCAAGTGAAAAGTCTTTTGTTACAAAAGCTTTTTATAGAAAAGCTTTTTGTGATAAAGCTTTATAGTAGAGAAGCTTTCTTGTCGAGAAGTCAAAAAAACTTTTTTGTCTTTTGTAAAAAAAAGACTTTTTGTTTGGGAAATTTTTTTTCTGAATAAGCTTTTTGCTTGGGAAATCTTTTTCTGAATAAGCTTTTTTGTTTGCGAAAGCTTTTTCTGAATAAGCTTTTTGTAAGAAATCACAAAAATTATATTACAAAAATTATATTTTTTAACAAAATTGCGAAAAATATGTTTTATATGGAAACATCTATTTCGATAAATTGTACTTAGAGCTTTTTGCTTAAAAATCTGTTTCGGTTTAAATAAATTTTTTGTTACAAATTGTTTTTCTATAATATCATGATGATAAACAAGTAGAAAACCAAAAAAACTAAAATCTCTTTAAAGAAAATTATAATGACATGCAATAATATTGCTCATAATTGCAGCAGCAACAACAAAATATATTGCAATTTACTCTATTTTCGCATTGGTTTTAGTTGAAGGTCTTTAACAGAACGTAAAAAAAATATCAGCATGGATTTATCCTTCAATTCATGAGACCAAAAAACACTTGCATTTAAGTACATAAAGGTGTTTAATCCATACAGATTATCAAACATTACCAAATAAGAGTAACACAAACATCACAAACATCATTATCGTCATGAGCAAGCATTAACAACATTATCATTCTCAATTCATCCATCCGTCCATCCATTCATCCATATTCCAAAACACCAACCGCATAAACTTAACATCGAGCAGCAAGAGGCCATTAAGGAAATTCGTTGTGTTGTTGTGTTGGGAGGTGCTTTTGAAAATTTGTCCATTATGCAGTATTTGGCGGTTTGTTTGCTGCTGCTGCTGACTGCTCTTATTCCATTATCTCATTGTAATCTATTGTAGTTATAGAAAGGTTTAAGTTATTACTGCTGCTGCTGCGCTACCTGTTAATGATGTTTTTAATGACGATGTCGATGATAATGCTGAGCTGTTGCTTTTGAAATGATTAATATTTAAACATGCAATTTTTTTAACTAATTTTATTATGGTCATGATGAAGGGAGAACAATGTTACGACTAATGAAGATTAAATGTTTATTATTAAATTATAAAGAGAATAAAATAAGGAATTTATTATATTAAATTGAGATTTTTATTGTCATAAGTTGTAGCAATAGTAGATTCTTATAACTTTTTATTGAAAAGCTTTCTTATAAAGTTTTTTAATCAAAAAGCTTTTAACAAAACACTTTTTTCCTAAAAAATGCATTAATGAACAATTTTTCTGAGAAAACATTTTTTATAATAAAAGAATCGTTAAGCTTTTATGCTTTTAACAAATAGTTAACATTCTTAGTAAAAAAACAGTTTTCCACAAATTAATAATTTTGCCAAACTTAAAGCTTTTTTTAAAGTTCACTATTTAAGTTTCACTATTTACAAATAAAAGCTTTTGCAAAAGATAAAAGCTCTTGTTAAACACAATTTCCATATACACAAGCTTTTGCAACAAATAAATGTTGTTTATATATAAACAATTTCTTTAACAAAAAAAGCTTTTTAAGAAACTTTTTACAAATAAATTTTTTCTTAAATAAAAGCTCTTTTTTTAAAACTAAGAGCTTTTCTTACTTAAAACTAAAGAAAAGCTTTATTAAAATATAAACGCCTTTTCAAAAACCAGCCTTTTTAGCAAAGAAAACTATTTTATAAATAAAAGCTTTTGTGCTCTTTACAAAAACGTTTTTCCTACGCAAAGTTTTTACGAATAATTGATTTTGACACTGTAACGTCTTTTTTACAAAAACAAAACTGTTTCACAAATAAATGCTTTTGTAATAAATAAGAGCTTTTCCTAGAACTTTACTTCATTACTAAAAGCTTTTAAGTAAAACTTTTTTTCAAAAGTTTTTCACAAAAAAGCTTTTATGACTAAAAAAGGATTTTAGAAAAATAATCCAAAAATGCTTTTTAAAATAAAAGCTTTACGAAAGCCTTTTTCAGAAAGTTTTTTTTCACAAAAAAAAAAAAAATATGTATTTCCAAAACCAAAATTAAAAGCTTTTAAAAAGTTTCTCAAAAATAACATATGTTATAAGCTTTTCAACATGAAAAAAAATCAAAACTATTTAAAACTGAATGTTAAAGAAGGCATTTTTTCAAAAAACAAACGTTTTTTTTTTTAAATAAAAGATTTATATAAAACCAAATCTTTAAAATCTGTTCAGAAATTATAAAAGTTTTTCAAAAGTAAGTAATTTTTTAAATTTAAAAGCTTTTTTAAAATAAAAAAAAAAAAAAACTTTTGTAAAAACTTTTTAAAAGTTTTTTTCAAAAATAAAAGCTTTTTGAAAGCGTTTTTAAAATATAAAAGTTTTTTACAAATAAAAGCTTGTATAACAAAAAGAAATTCTCCAAAACTGTTTTAAAAACAATAAGTTTTTTTAAATAAAAAAGCTTTAAAAAAATAAAAAGCTTTTGCAAAACTTTTTTAACTTAAAAAAACTTTTTTTATATACAAACAAAAGCAGTCTAGCAAAAGATAATCTCCAAAAATTTTCAAAAATTTTCGAAAACGCTAAAGCATTTCTACAAATAAAAAGCTTTTTTAATAAACAAGATTTTAAAAACTTTTGGTACAAATTAAACTTTTTTTAATAAAATCATAAAAAACAAAAAACTTTCCAAAAGCGTTTTTACAAATATAAGCTTTTTTAACAAACAGGAATTAAAAGCTTTTCAAAATTTTTTTATCAATTTTTAAAATTTTTTAAATTTTAAAAGTTTCATTAAAAATAAGCTTTACCAAAATTATTGTTAAGTGTTGTTGTTTTTAATCTTAAATTGTTCCTACAGTGGGTCATTGAATTTAAAAAATTCTTTAAAATTTTGTGGCAAAAAAAAAACAATTATCTTTGGTCATACATCAAGATCAAGTGGCAATCAACAATTTTATTGTAATGCTAAAGTTGTGGTGATATTAAAAAAAAAAATTTAACAAATAATTATGTATAATTGTGGCAGCTGCTATAAGAAGATGTGCTATATGGAATGTTGTAAATTAAACAACAGCAACAACAACTAGCAACAGCAATAATATTTGCAATCAATTTACTACTACTGGTTGGTATAGAAAACAAAAAAAATACTGTTTGCATAAAATGACGTTGAACATCTGAAATTTATGTAGAATTATAAAGAGGTGAAGGTTGGCGACAGGCGCCTAACTATAAACTCTATGTGTGTATGTAAAAACACATAAATACCAAACATACATATGTATGTGTATATGTTAGCATATTTACAACAAAAACTATGGTAGTAAATATGTTGAAACCAAAAAAAAATAAATAAACTTGAACTTTGCCAAAAAAATGTTTAAATTATGAATGAACAGCAAAAGAAGAAGAAGAAGCAGAAGATTACACAAATTCTCATTAACATTTAGCTAAATATGTTTTATGTGACAACAGCACGCACTGGCGTCACAGCAATAACAGCAGCATCAGCAAAAGTGGAAACACGCATGTAAATACGCACACTGTCATTTCAATGCAAACAACTCAGATGAACTTCAATGGAATGTCAGTGGGCAGCAGCATGTGGCTTGCCAAGCTGTTAATAAACATCCTCCGGAAGTTTAAATGAAACTTAGCTTAACATAATGCTAAAAAATCTTCTTTAAAACCAGTAATTGCCTTAATTTTTTTAAGTTGGTGGCATAAAATTGAAAATTTTTAGAAGATTTAAAAAAGGATGTTGAATGAATGATAATGTTGGTTTTTTTGGTTGGTTGACTCGATCGTTTGTCTTTCAAGTATTATTTTAACATTGCAACAACAACAATAACTGAATGTTATTGACATAAATCGTGTTTATGTCATAGTTGTTCTTGTTGTTCATTCATTCAAAATTCTATGCAGCTTTTGTTTTAAACCTCTCTTGTCGTTATTTTTTATATAAATTTTTTTTTCAAACACAAAACCACCAATCACCGCCAAATCGCCAAGACAGGCGAACAGAATATTACAACATATTACAACAATAACAACTACAAATATATAAAAAATCACTGTCCATATTAGAGGTCTTGATGACAAAGACCTTAGAGTCATGTTAGTTGGCATATTATTGTTAGATGCAATCTGTTTTATGTTTGTTGTTGCTATTGTATAGAGCTGTTGCTCTATTGCATTTTTATTACGAATGAAATGTTGCAGGGAAAAAGTAAATTCTTAGGATTAAATTAAAACTAAACTAGAACTGAACTAGAACTGAACTAGAGCTGAACTAGAACTGAACTAGAACTGAACTAGAACTGAACTAGAACTGAACTAGAACTGGATTAAATTAAAACTAAACTAGAACTGAACTAGAACTGAACTAGAACTGAACTAGAACTGAACTAGAGCTGAACTAGAACTGTACTAGAACTGAACTAGAACTGAACTAGAACTGAACTAGAACTGAACTAGAACTGAACTAAAACTGAACTAGAACTGAACTAGAACTGAACTAGAACTGAACTAGAACTGAACTAGAACTGAACTAGAACTGAACTAGAACTGAACTAGAACTGAACTAGAACTGAACTAGAACTGAACTAGAACTGAACCAGAACTGAACTAGAACATGAACTTAATTTCATGTTCTCTACCCAAAGCCTTATTAGAAACTTGTATTTACCCACAACCAATAATATTAAAAGTTCTTGTTGTCTCTTTAAATCAGCAAATCAAGATTTCTTAATTTATTTTTTAATTTAACATTTGACAAAAACAGTATTGAACCTTTTAAAAACAAACGTTTTACACTTCGTTGAGTTTTGAGACATTTTAATTTTTTACATGTAAAACTTACATTAAGGGCAAATCAGGCATTATTTGTTTGCGAAATTTTGCAACATGACCATCAGGGTCATGTATAATAAAGTATGACGAATTATTTGTTAGCAATTTAAAATAGTGATCAATGATTTGCGATTAGAACTAGTATGGGCACAAAGAGAGGGACAAATGGGCTCTTAAATAGATATTTATGTTGTTTTTTTAACTATGCGAGAGCTAGTGAAAGCAAGAGAGAGAGAGAAGAAAAGTATGAGTTTATGTTTATAACTCAAAGCAAAAGAGAGAACTCTTTGTCGATGTCTGATCAAAAACTCTATCAATAAAGCTTTTTGAATTCTCTATATGTCATTATTGTATTATTCATATTTCATGCATTTTTTTAATATTTATTGCATTAAATTAAGTTTATCAGCAAAATTTCGCTTGAAGCATATAAAATTATAATGTTTTCTTTTTTTCTTTGTTTATTGCTATTTTTAATATAATTATAAATTCAATAGATTCATATAGCTACTCATTCCAATTTAATTTATTATTTATGCATTCTTTAATAATTAGATACATTTTGTTAATTTAATTTCTTTTGTGTGTTTTAACAAAGCAAAATTGACAAAATAATAGAATTTTTATGAATTTTTAAGGGGGAAATACAGTCAATAAACTTTGAAAATTTGTATTAAACAAAGTTAAACTTGTGTCAAACAAACAAAACCAAAAATGGTTTGCAAACCAAAAAAGAAAAAAATAATATTAAAATTTAAATTAAAACCAATATGTAGTTGGAGTTAAAGAAGAAAAGAAAGTCAGACAAGACCGACAATATGATACTCTACACCACTATAAACTAATCATAATAAATTGGTTGTATGTGTATGCTATTGGGGGAGTTTTAATGTTAATTTTGACAGATTTCTCAAAATGTGTGCTTCCTATAGAGAAGCTACGAAGACCTAGTATAGGGCCTTAATATAATTTCTGTAGAAAGAAGTTTTACGAAATTTTATTAAGCTATAGCTACAGTTATCAGGGATGAACAGACAGATACATGGTTGAATATTACAACAATGAAGGGTATAATAAAACTCGACCTGATGGTTAACTATACAACGTGCCCGGCCAACGTTGAAGGAATGCAAAAATAGTCTCTGCCTCAATTGAAAATACTTAATACAGACTGATATTCACACACAGACACTTTTAAAAAGAGACCATGGGTATTTAAAATTGGAATAAAGATTCATTTCACGTACATTTCTCATTCCTAAACAATTGTGCAGTAAAACCAGTGATGGGCAGCACAAGAAAACACAAGTTCTTAAGTGAAGACAGACAGACAGAAGGCAATTGGGCAAATTCTAAGACATTATTGGACTATTAGAGGACAACAAACGAATACTGTTCTAGAGGAAAGCTTTTCGTTATGTGGATATCAGGTCACTTGGGAATAATAGAACTATTAAGCTAATTATGAACAATTACTCCCAGTGAGTTTATTATTCAGAATGAGCCTGTATGCTTAGTTGTTTCCGAACCAATATGTTTCATGTAATGGAGGTCCAGTCGAAACGTTTGATGGCGTCCTAGGAGCGATAAATTATCTGTTCGACTAGTTTTTTTTCAAAGTTCAATACTTATGTTTATGTGAGATAGATTTCTGAAGTGAAAGCGAGAGCTCTTTGGGGATACCAGATCTAGATACTCAGTTCATCAGTTCAGCAAAGTTCTAAGATCTTCTACAACAAGTATCTGAAAAGAGTGAGAAATGATATCTATGTCTCATTTAGGGTAGATCAGAGGAGAGAGTGGTCTATCAATTCTTAAGTGTTAAAAATTCTCAGAGAGTCCTGTTCATTTCTTTCTATCTACAGCAGTATGATGCTAAGATCTTCTACAACAACAGAGGAGAGAGTGGTCTATCAATTCTTAAGTGTTAAAAATTCTCAGAGAGTCCTGTTCATTTCTTTCTATCTACAGCAGTATGATGCTAAGATCTTCTACAACAACTAGGGGCCGAGAATGACAATTGATTTCTTTGAGAAAAAAAGAGAAAATAAGTGTGAAAACAAGAGATTTTACTATAGACCTCTCTGACTCTATCAATTCTATAATGTAATTTCCAATAGTTGTGAACACTAGAAGTGTATGTAAAAGCAAGCAAGAGAGTTTAGGAGAGAGCTTTATGCCGATACCAGTTCTAGTAATAGTTATGTACATTTACTGATCTTTCAAACAATCTCTTAAAATCCCTCACGTTTCGTGATCTTACGTTATACAAAAATTAAAATGTAATTGTGAAAGCAATAGAGATCAAAAAAGATTTGTTTGCCGATACTAGTTCCAGAATGTAATTTCTAATAGTTGTTATTATATTTCTAACAAACCCTTAATATGTCTAATATGTTCGTGACCTTACCATTTAAAAAAAATCAAAAGGTAAGTTTATAATCAAGAGAGATTAAGAAAGAGCTCTCTGCCGATACCAGTTCCATAATTTAATTTCCAATAGTTATTTTTGCTGATCTTTCTAACGAATATGTCTTATATTTTGTGATCTTAAGTTATTAAGAGATTAAAAAGTAAGTGTGTAGGTGAGAGTGTATTTGCCAATAACAACTGTAAGTGTGGAATGCAAGAGAGATCAAGAAAGTTATCTTTGCCGTTAACAGTTCTAGAATGTTACTTCAAATAGTTTAGTTTTTCGTGTCTAATTTATATCATATTTTCATGATCACCTATAGGAAATCAAGAAGTAAAAAAGAACAATGCTGACACAGCAATAGATTACTCAAGTCCTCATATATATAACATAAATGCCCATCACTGCACTTAAACTATATATAACACTCAGACTTGTGCACATGACCTTGCATACTATAGAGAGGATTTTGAATGTCAATGATATTGTTTTACTTTTTTTTACGAAACTTAACTAAAATGACAGAAAATATTTTCAAGTTAAATGTTACACAAGAGTCCAGCAAAAACGGCACAAGAGAAAAGGAACTACAAATACACGTGTTTTTTAAGAGTATCACTTAAAATTAAAACTGTTAAATTTTAATAAAATTTATTAACCGTTGTCTTTCGCACAATGCAATATTGTTGTTTTTGTTTTTTTTTGCGTTCCAAATAAGGAGAGTTGTTTTTGTTTTTAGTACACTTTTTATATGGATTTTTGGAATTTTTTGTTTAATCATTATTAAATAAATTTCCGGGATTTTAATTTATAAATTTGGAAAGTTTTGAGTAAATTTTTTGGATTTTTTTGAACAGATTTTCAGTTTAAGTTTTTAAACTTTTAACAATTCATTGTAATTTGTATGGAAGAGAGTAAGG
Source organism: Lucilia cuprina (assembly GCF_022045245.1). Classification (NCBI taxonomy): domain Eukaryota; kingdom Metazoa; phylum Arthropoda; class Insecta; order Diptera; family Calliphoridae; genus Lucilia; species Lucilia cuprina. Next base: position 57,437,195 of record NC_060954.1, read on the forward strand.
ACTTAAAGTAATGTAGAGCAAACGAAGTGAGTAGTCACTCTCTTTTAACAGTTGTGTGTGTATTTACATCTCTAGCTTGCTCTCCATTTGCTATAACGCTTATTCTCTGACTTACATTATGTCTAATGCTCTGTAGTTGAAACGAAAAGTCAACTTTTCGACTTTTTGCATTTAGGTAAAAGTCGACTTTTTGCATTTAGTTAAAAGTAGACTTTTCAGTTAGTTAAAAGTCGACTTTTAGACTTTTCGACTTTTATTATTTTGTAAATAGTCTACTTTTTCCTACTTTTCCACCATTTTCGACTTTTTGCATTTAGGTAAAAGTCGACTTTTTGCATTTAGTTAAAAGTCGACTTTTCAGTTAGTTAAAAATCGTCTTTTAGACTTTTGACTATTTTGTAAATAGTCGACTTTTTCCTACTTTTCGACCATTTTCGACTTTCCGACTTTTTTTTCGACTATTTTTGACTTTTTTCGACTCTTTGACTATTTTCGACTTTATCCGACTTTTTTCGACTATTTTTGACTTTTTCCGACTTTTTGACTATTTTCGACATTTTGACTATTTCAGACTTATCGACGATTTTCGACTTTTTCCGACTTTTTTTCGATTTTCGACTGTTTGACTATTTTTGTCTTTTTTCGACTTTTCGACTATTTTTTCCGATTTTTTTCGACTATTTTTGACTTTTTCCGACTTTTCGATTATTTTTGCCTTTTTCTAACAAAAAGACGATTGTTCTATTGTTTGATCGAAAGTCGATTTATAGAACCCCAATTAGGCATGATTAGTAGGGTTTCAGTTTTCAATTGAAAATAGATTTTGGAATATAAAGAAAATTAAGAACTTGCTTCACTAGAAGTCTCAAGAGCCAATGGAGGCTTCAGAAACCCCATTTTACCGGATATTAACCTAAATATAAAAATTTTTTAATACATTCATGTTTAAAAAGTCTATGGGAAACTAATAAACAACTTAAGTGAAGGGTATACAAAACATTTAAAATATCTGTCAAGGTAACCATTACTATGATCACATCTCTGATTTTCCAGCAAAATAATAATTTTTAATTACCACCCAAAAAAAAGAAACCAAAACCTTTATAAAAACTTTATATTAAATAATTAGAAAATGCTCTTAACATTCATATTTGAGTTCAACACATCCGCCAGATGGTTTATACGTCCACTTACTCAGTTATAAAGCGTTTTTGTAAGTTGTAAACCCCAAGCTTTGACCGTTAAAACTTTGTAATAAAAATTTTTTTAAGCAATCGCAACCAAAAAAAAATCGATTACAAAACTTTTTTTTTGTAATTTGTTTTATTCATACATAGTAGTTAAATAAATTTTGTAAATGTTGAATTTTAAATCATGGCCTCTCTTGCACACATATCCAAACATTAAATACTATGATCAAGTACAAGCAAGTACTTGCATGTTCATACTTTTTGATTTTTTCCTTAATTCTCCAAAAAATTAAAAAAAAAACAAAACTTATTAGTTTTTAGAGTTTTTAATCTTTGTTATTAACGTTTTTGTTTTGTTAGTTTGTAGTTTAATTGTGGCTGTAAATATTTTCTACATATAATTTTATTAAATTTTACTTAAATCATTTCTAGCCTTCAACTGCAACTTGTTGCAATCGCCGCTACTACATGCACTTTATGCAACTTTTTGTTACAAGAACTTTTTAAAATTTTTGGCACAACTATTAGACTTTGAAAACCACAAAATACAAGGTGTAGATATGAATTGATTTTAATTGGTTGCTATTTAATTGGTGATTAAATCAATTTGTTTAATATATAATTCGATGTTTGAGAAACTACGAGAAAATTATGGTTTAATTTCAAACAAAAACCCATTGTCTACATTTTGAAAGGTATTATACAATATCAATATCTGAGATTAAATTAGAGACAGTAAACATTAGGTTAAGTTGAAAGTTATAAATATACATCAGTTTCAGACTAGTTTATATTCTAGTGTAAAGTCCAATACATAGTCTTTTCTATATAGTACTTTAGTCTATAGTCTAGTCTATAGTCTACTCTATGGTCTAGTCTATAGTCTAATCTATAGTCTAGTCTAGTCTATAGTCTAGTCTATAGTCTAATCTATAGTCTAGTCTAGTCTATAGTCTAGTCTATAGTCTAGTCTATAGTCTAGTCTATAGTCTAGTCTATAGTCTA
>NC_060954.1:57439489-57454737 GCF_022045245.1 Lucilia cuprina
GACTATAGACTAGACTATAGACTAGACTATAGACTAGACTATAGACTAGACTATAGACTAGACTATAGACTAGACTATAGAATAGACTATAGACTAGACTATAGACTGTCGGTCTGTCCCGAACGGTCTGTTTCTTTGTATCTGCACTTCTTACACATCAAGATCCTCTGACTTCTCAGGCATGTCAACAACACTTTTCCACTAAACTATTTACAACGCAATGCGAAAACAAGCTACAAATTGTGACAAAATTTTAACAAAAAAAAAAAAAAAACAACAAAGTCAGAAATACACAATAGCCTATTGAAAAATTTTTCCTCTAGCCAAAAGACTGGTTTCAAATCTAACCTACATTTTGTGGTCTGGTTTTGTTGTTGGCTATAACAACAATAATCTTATGTTGATGTGGAAACCACTTAAAAACCACTTTCGTTTTAAATAAAATAAATATAATGAAAAACGAAAGAAAACTCTTTGGTAGACGCAAAATAATTTTCCTTTTTTTTAATAAATGCTTGGAAACCAAATGTTTAATGTTGTTTTCTTGTAATTTCTTTTTACACTTTTCAGCTCAGCTGCAGCAGCAGGAGCTACGGGCACAACAGCAGCCAACACAAATTCAATGCCATTGGCAACGAATAACAGCAGTAGCAGCAGTAATAACAGCCCCAAACAGCAACAGCATATAAACTTAGTAACAGCCAGAGATGTTCATAAACTGGATGGCATTAAGGGTAACTCCAGTACTATGATGCCAGCGGGTGGCACAAATGTGGGTTTAAGATTAAAGAAAACTTCTACCAGTTCTTCAGTGATTACATCTTTAGCTTCGGATGATATAGAAGAGGACAGGGATGTAGAGGATCGTAATAAATTGAAAGAGGAGCAGCAAATAGTTGTAACAAAGACCATAAATCCTAAAGTCTCGGCTAGAGCTTCTTCGCATCAATCACACTATTCCACAGATAAAAGTGCCTCTTCGGGCTATTATAGCTCCAATGTGTGTTCCACTTATTCGTTGGAGGAGCATATTTACAGTGAGCCCACCATTGACTTAAAGAAGTTAAGAAATCATGCAAAAGAAAGTAAAACATCAAATACGACGTCGGCAGCAGCAACAGTTACACCATCGACAGCCACTACTCTACAAACCAACAACAAGTTGCCACAACACCAGCAGCTTAGCAGTGAGACAAACAGTGTCATGCAAGCTCTGGACTATAATAGACGCTATCGTTACGCGGAAATTGATAAACCTGCCCAAAGAAATTCCCAAGAATTTAATGAAAATCTTAAGATTTTAGAATCAAGTATAGAAAATCTGGATCGTCATTTAAAATCATTTCCGGGGGGCAATTCCGCAGAGGCTTTAGTAGGCTATAGTCAAAATCCTTATAATCCCTATGCCTCTGTCAATCACAATGAAAAATTGCGACCTTCCAACTCCTATCACCAACTGCCCACCATACAGGAATCTTTCGATGCGAATAAAAAGCCTGGCTGGCCTGAAGATCGCAGTGATGACTCCTTAATGGATATAGATTTGGATTCTTTTCTCTTGGATAAAGACAAGAAATTGGGTCATAAATCTAAGGAATCCTTAAGCAACAAAGGTCTAGATAATCCCACTTTTCTAACCGACGAACAGGAAGAGAACCATTATAAATGTGCCAAATATATTAACTCTTGTCCCGAAGATGCGTATCGTGTGGAAAGTGATATACATGCACCCGCGCGCAGTTCTATATCGGGCCAATCGCTAGCGGTATCGGTGGATTTATATCCCAAACGCTATGAGGAACAATTACACTTTCAAAATACCCGCGAACTATTAGAAGATGTTAGAGACAAAATACGTCTGCTAACGCAAAGTCAAGAGGCTGAAAAGCAAAAACAACAACAGCAGCTGACAGCTGCCAGTGATCAAGACAAAGAGGAGTATATACCCAAAGAATTGCACAATATGATTAATACTTTGAAGCAAGAGTTGGAGTTGTACCTGGAGCGTATGAATCAGCACAGTGAACTGGAGATACGTCAGTTGTGTTCGGGACTGGTGAAGAACCAGCATATAGTCAAAATGAAAAATGCCTTCGAAAGAAGGCGTTCACTTAGTGAAGCACCCGATATCTACTCCACCTATGAGGCTATACAAGATGGCATAGTCATGAATGCCCAGGGTGTGCCCATCAGTATACGACAACAAATTACTTCCATAAGATGTTCAAGTGATCCGAATTTCAAAATGAAACGCAAATCCATAACCGAAGTCTTTCCCATGGCCGAGTGTTATGTGGAGTCGGTGCAAACACAAGCTCAGCCCAGCACTTCCACACCGCTGCACGAAACCACTCAATTGCAAAGAAACCTATCCTATCACAAACCCGTGCTGGAACAGTTAAACTCCCAAAATACCAGCACGAAAGGAAATACCAGTAGTGGCAGTGGCAGCGGTGGCGATAGCTCAGAGCCCAATGATAAGGACTCCATACTCGATTGGCATCGAAAGAAGCCCAGCATTTGGGAAATGTACTACGGCACCAATCGCATACAACAGTCGCTGTTGGGTGGCAAAAAGAATGGTCTTATGGTTACAACGGCCATTGCCAGTTCACCCTCCACCATGTGCTATGTAAGTTGGAAAATTTTCAATATTTTTCTTAAACATTTAATTAATTTTTTTAATTTGATTTGAAAACATGTTCTGATTCTTGTTGCACAAGTTTATGCAATAGCAGCAACTCACGGCCACTCATGGCTTTTTTAACTTAAATTTATATTGATTCTATTAACTTGTTTTAAAATATATTTCTATATTTTGGGTCTTTTAATACATATGTATGTATGTGTTATTTCATTGTATGTAAACCGAAAACTGGTGATTGTTTAAATTTAGATTTATTTAGTTACTTAGAGTTGGTTAGTTGTTAGCAGTTGAATTTTGTTTGCTATGGACCTTGCAAAATAAGGTAATTTCCTATTAGCCTAAATGACCAAAATGTATGTGTGTTTTTGTTAAGCCAATAGATTTTGTTTGAAATTTTCGTAATATATAGTTAAGAGGCAGAGTGTAAACATTTTCTAAGCTCATTTTAATTAAAACATAAAATGTAATTCTTGTATTACAAAAGCGATTGGACACAAACACTTACAGAAATAAATCATTTTAAATAATTAGATTTCAAAAATATTATGATCACAGTAAACATATTTGTAGTAAATATTTAAAAGGGCTAGTCCGTTCAGTTCTAGTTCAGTTTTAGTTCAATTCTAGTTCATTTCTAGTTCCTTTCTAATTCATTTCTAGTTCAGTTATAGTTCAGTTCAAGTTAGTTCTAGTTCCTTTCTAGTTCATTTCTAGTACATTTCTAATTCATTTCTAGTTCAGTTCAAGTTAGTTCTAGTTCAGTTTTAGTTCAGTTCTAGTTCAGTTCTGGTTCAGTTCTAGTTCAGTTCTAGTTCAGTTCTAGTTCAGTTATAGTTCAGTTCTAGTTCAGTTCTAGTTTAGTTCTACTTCAGTTCTAGTTTAGTTCTAGTTCAGTTCTAGTTCAGTTCTAGTTCAGTTCTAGTTCAGTTCTAGTTCAGTTCTAGTTCAGTTCTAGTTCAGTTCTAGTTCAGTTCTAGTTCAGTTCTAGTTCAGTTCTAGTTCAGTTCTAGTTCAGTTCTAGTTCAGTTCTAGTTCAGTTCTAGTTCAGTTCTAGTTCAGTTCTAGTTCAGTTCTAGTTCAGTTCTAGTTCAGTTCTAGTTCAGTTCTAGTTCAGTTCTAGTTCAGTTCTAGTTCAGTTCTAGTTCAGTTCTAGTTCAGTTCTAGTTCAGTTTTAGTTCAGTTCTAGTTCAGTTCTAGTTCAGATCTAAATCAGTTCTAGTTCAGTTCCAGTTCATTTCTAGTTCAGTTCTAGTTCAGTTCTAGTTAAACTCTAGTTCAGTTCTAGTTCAGCTCTGGTTTACCTTTCTAAAATCACAAGCGCAAGATTGGTTTCTTCATAATTCGGAATAATAAATGCTTATTTATTTCGATTAAACATTTTAAAATATAATACATTAACGTTTATTTAATATTAATTAAATATATGTACGCCTCAAGTAGATTTCTTTTTGAGATTATGCCGAAAAAAGGAAAATTTAAAATTTTTTTAAACAGTTGATCAAGAAAGTCTTAAGTAAACAAATTTGATTTAAATTTAACAAAGAAAAAAATTAATGCATGAAATAATATAATTAAAAAAAAAAATATTGTCCAATTATTTACCTCTAGTTGTTTGATTATTCACATTGTTGAATTTATCTGAAAGAAAGACAAACGATTTTAGTTGTTAACCTTAATATTTTAATAATTTAATTATTATTAGTTTAATTATAAATTGCTTAGTTGTTGGCCAAAAAATTTTTGTGTATGTGAGTGTTTATTTAATTTATTTTTGGCCATGTTCAATTTTAGAGTGGTACAACTGGTTTTTCAAAGAAAAAAAATTCTAAAATTATTATTGATTGGCAATAATTGGATTTTAATATTCGCAACAATTTTGCTAAAGTGACAAATTTTTAGAGAGCAATAATTAAATATATGCTAAATGGCATAATTAAACAGAGTGTAGGATTCAAATAAAAAAATTAAAAACAAATTAAATTAAATTTAAATGGCAACAGGAACAAGAACTGATCTGGAACAATCAAGATCTGAACTAGAACTGAACTAGAACTGAACTAGAACTGAACTAGAACTGAACTAGAACTGAACTAGAACTGAACTAGAACTGAACTAGAACTGAACTAGAACTGAACTAGAACTGAACTAGAACTGAACTAGAACTGAACAAGAACTGAACTAGAAATGAACTACATTTGAACTAGAACTATAGACAAGACTATAGACTAGACTGTAGACTAGACTATAGACTAGACTATAGAATAGACCATAGAATAGACTATAGACTAAACTATAGATTGGACTAGACTATAGACTACACTATAGACTAGAAATGAACTAGAACTACAAATGAACTAGAACTATAGACAAGACTATAGACTAGACTATAGACTAAACTACAGACTAGACTATAGACTAAACTACAGACTAGACTATAACCTAGACTAGAAACTACACTATGGTCTATAATCTGTAATCTGTACTGGGACTAACTTCTTATTAGAATAGTTTTCCTATAATTTGCATTAACTTTTATTGTACTTTTTTATCACATCATGTACTAATAAACTAAAATCTATAGAATATTGTTAATGAGATTTATGAAGAAAAATATCTTAAATTATTAATTATTAGATCCTAAATAGATTTAAACACAATACACAATTGCACGTAGTTTATTTAAAAACCATAAAATCAAATTAATCTCTCACATACAAACGTCTTGCAGCTTCATAACTTAAAATACATAAAACCAAGAAAATAGTTAAACAAATTTACAAATCAACCTGCTAATTAAAAATGAAACTTAATAAACAACAATTACAACAACAACAACAACTATGTCTGCAAACAATATGCATATGAACAAATTAAAATCTCTGGTAAAATAATGACAGATGACTGCAGAAAATGCATCCTCATGAGGCATATTAATGATTGGTATTATGAGCATTTAAGATGTGGTGCAAAAATTGTAAAGAAAGAGGTGGCCATCAGTAGAGTGAGAAGTAATAAAGAATAACTACACATTACCAAGTAGGGGAATGTCATCTTAATGCTAAGTAATGCATATGGTAATGTGTTATTATCTAAAAGTGGCTATTGAGGGATTTCACAACCCTAAATTAAAAAATAAGTTTTTGTTAAGATGTAAATCTATGTCTGACCAAAAATCTGGCCACCTTCATAAGATGTATTATTTCATAAGTTAAACAAGTTGGTAAACAGCTTTATTTTTCCCAGATACACAAAAACTGACATTCGTCTTTGGGGCTCATATCTATTGCGATCTTCGTAACTAAAGATGTTTTTGAAGAGTTATTGACTTCAAATTACATTATCACGAACTTTAGGTAATAATTTGTTGTTTATTATTATTGTTTTGTTTTAAACAAAAATATTGCAAAATTTTTTGTGTGTTAAAATCACACAAATCAGAAAACAAAAGCCCTAAACGGCAATTTAAAAACATAATTTTTTAAAGCTCTTAAATAATAAATAATTTGAAACTTATAGAAATAAAGAGTTTAAGGCCGTCAGAGATGGAGAGTGAAAAAATAAATTGGACAAAAGTTTAAGCAGTTCAATAGAAACCCATTTGTAGAGGAGGCTGATGGAGAATTATAGTAAATAAAAAGCTTTTCGAGCAAAAAATTCATTTTATGAAAAAATCATTTAGTATGAAAGAAAATTAAAAAACAAAGCTCTTGCTAGCTTTTTGAAACAAACAGCAATATTTGTATGAAAAAAGCTTTTAGTAGAAAGATCTTTATAAAAAATACTTTTATTATGAAAAATAACTTAAAAAAGAGCTTCAAATAGCTTTTTGAAATTTAGGAAGAAATATTTTTTAAAATCTTTTAATATGAAAGAAAACTTAAAGAAATGTTCTTCTAAAATTGTTTTTGCGACATTAGCAATATTTTTATAAAAACTGCATTTAGCAGTAAGACATTTATGAAAACTTTTAATATACATGAAAACTTAAAATAGTTTTTTTTTTTTTTTTGGACAGAAACAAAATTTTTATGAAAACAGCTTTTAGTATTAAGATTTCTATAAAAAGCTTTTAATATCACATAAAAAGCTTTATATGACAAACACAATTTTTTTAGGTTTCTAACATAAAATGAATGAAAAAAGCTTTTAGTTTGAAATTGTTTTATAATGTTTTAATATAAAAATATTAAATAAAAAAGCTTTTAGTAGGAAAGCTTTTCTGAAATTGTGTTTTTAAAGCTTTGTTAACTTCAACAAATATTTCATTTGTTTAAGAAAAAGTTTAATATGAAAGAAAACGTCAAACATTTTTTTTTGAGACGGAATCAATATTTTTATGAAAAAAGCTTTAATTTAAAAAAAAGCTTATTTTAAAAAGCTTTAAATGTTAAATATTTTTTAAAACCTTTTTTTTTGTAAAAAAAGTTTTTGTTTAAAATATTTTTCTAAATTTTTTATACATTTTTAGTAAAAAATTAACTTAAAGGTTAAAAGCTTTTTATTGAAAATTTTAATTTAAAAAAACTTTTGGTAAGAATGTTTAGATTTTTCTAAATGCTTTAAATTTGAAAGCTTTTTATAGAAAATGTTAAGTGAAAAAGCTTTTAATAATAAAAAAAAAACTTTTAAACAAGCTTGAATGCTCTTCAAAACAACTTTTTGGAGAGAAACAATACTTTTACAAGAAAAAGCTTTCGGTTAAAAAGGTTTTAGTTAACATTTTGAACTTTTTTAAGCTTTAAGTTCGAAAGCTTTTTATTGAACATTTTATGCAAAAAAGCTTTCAGTAAGAAATTTTAAAAAATTTTTTAAATGCTTTAAGTTTGAAAGCTTTTTATTTTAAAATTTTAAGTAAAAAGCTTTTAGTAAGATTTTTTATGAAAATTAAAAAAACATAAAATGCTTTTAATTAAAGAATCTTATGTTTTTTTAAATTGTGATGTGAAAAGACTTTTCACATAAAGCTTTAGGTAAATAAAGCCTTTTTTATGAAAAAGTTAAAATATGAAATTTATTTTATGAAAAGCTGTTTGAATAAAGCTTAAAAAAAAACTTCTTAAGAAAAAGCTTTTAGGAAGAATGTTCTCATAAAAAAATTCTCAAGAAAAAGCTTTTTGTGGAAAATTTTCTTATATAAAACTTTTTAAAACAGCTTTAGAAAATTCTTTTTATGAAAAAGCATTTTATTAAGGAAACTTTTGTGGAAAAAGATTTTTTGTTATAGCTTTTTTCGAAGGTGTATAATGTAACCATTTTAACTGATAACATGTGAGTTTCAAAGTTGTGATTTCTCTGTATTACATGGATTGATGGACATTGCAAGATTGCCTCAACAATTGAGACCTCCTGTCTGGTGGTGGTGGTTATTTTCTTGTCTTAATTATATTTTAGGAAAAAAAGAAAATGATTAACTAATACAAACTACAAAATGATTAAAAACAAAACCCTTTCCCCGGACCAAACACTAAAACGTAGATGTAACAGGTTATGTACATATGTTTTTCACAACAAACCCCCCTTCTTTTAAAGAAATTACATTAAACCAGTACCCACAAGAGTCATCAACAAATAAATGACATAAATCTGGTAAAATTAATTGTGATTATCATTATCTTAATCATCATCATTAACTTTAAACAATCAGGCAAACGTAAGTCAAAAGATATATGAAAACAAGCAGCCAAAAAATCAACCAACTATTTAAGCATCTACCTGTTTAGCCAGCTAAAAACTTCCGCCAACACCTTCTTCATTTTAATTTACAAAAAAAAAGCTGCTCCCTCATCATAGTCATCGTCATAATCATCATCATCTCCATCCACGTTTGGCTACAGCAAATCAATTTTAATTATTATTAAAAATATTTTACCTGTAAACATGATCAATCATGATTATGATGATGATGATGACTATGATGATGTGGGTTAGTGTTTTTATTTCTTTTTAAAAACACTCCTCCCCAAACTTCCATTTATATAAACAATAACAACAACAAATTTATCATTAAACCATTTCTTTTATTTTGTTTCTTTTACAAAGAAATATTAAACGTTAAATATTTTGTTAATTTTAGTAAAACTGAAATCTATAGAGTTAAGGGGTCACTATATGTTTAATCATTTACCATTCAATAAAACCCTTCTTTTTGAAATGCTACTTTATTGAGGGTGTGTTTGAAACGTTTACTTTTTTGGCCCACTGTTTATTGTGGGAGTTTGTTTTCATTTCGTTTTGTTTGTTTAACTAAAACTTATTTTACGCTTGAAATTTTAATTAAACATTATTTTTATAATTTCTTTTGTTTGTTTTTCTTTTTTTTTATTGTAACCTCAAACTTTAAATTTTTTGGGATATAAGCTTTTACCTTTTACCTGTAATTACTTAAAAGCTTTTTGTTAAAGAAGCTTTTAATCATAATAAATGCATGAGTTTACTTGTTTCATATTAATAAGTATTTAGTAAAAAAGCTTTAAGTGTTAAAAGAGTAAAAAGAGCTCAAAGTTTTTAATACGAAAGCTTTAATCAACAATTAATGAAAAGCTTTTATGTAGAAATATTTTTTTATCAAAAAGTTCTCATTAAGCATCATTATTTAAAGCAAAGCTAATTATTTAACAGAAAAGTTTAATCAAAAAGCTTTGTGGGTAAAGTTTTATGATATAGTATGTTTGATGAAAAAAGCTTTAAATAAAAAAGCTGGTTTTAAAGTGTTTGAGAAATTTTTTAAAAAAGCTTTGGAAATATTTTTTTTTTTTTCAAAAGTAAAAAGCTTTAACATACAATTTTCTCCACAAGCTTTTTATGTAAAAACATTAAGTAAAAAACTTTTGGATAAGAAATTTTTTTAAGAAAAGCTGTCGATAAAGCTTTAAATAAAGAAGCTATTTTTAAAGTGTTTGAGAAATTATTTAAAAAGCTTCGGAAATATATATATATATATATATATATATATATATATATATATATATATATATATATATATATATATATATATATATATATATATAATATATATATAATAATATATATATATATATATATATATATATATATTATATATATATATATATATATATATATATATATATATATATTTTTTTTTTTTTTTTTTTTTTTTGAAAAGTAAAAAGCTTTAACATAAAATTTTCTCCACAAGCTTTTTATGTAAAAACATTAAGTAAACATTGTGTTTATGCGAAAAAAAACTTTTGGATAAGAATTTTTTAAGAAAAGCTGTCGATAATAAAGCTTTTCCTTAAAAAGTTTTAGTAAATACAATTTTAAAGTTATTTTATAAAAATAAAGGTCTTTTGAAAAAAAAAAAAAGTAAAAACAATTTTAAAACCTTTTTTTAATTTTTTTCAAAAAAAGCTTTCTATTAAAAAGTTTTAATTAAGCTTTTTAAGAAAAAGTTTTTTGTAAAAAACCTTAATTAAAAACAAATTTAAAAGTTGTCAAAAAAAGATTCGTGAAAAGCTTTTAAAAGTAAAGCTTTGAGTATTAAGTTTTGTATAAAATATTCTATTTTAGAAACTTTGATTGAAAATTTGTAATTAAGCTTTTGTAAAAAGTTTTTTTGTAAAAAAGCTGTTAGTAAAAACTATTTTTAAGAATGATAATAAAGTTTCGTGAAAAGCATTTTATAAAGAAGCTTTATGTTACACAAAGTTTTTTGGAACATTGTTTGGTTGAAAAGTTTCGAATGAAAAGTTGTGCTCAAACTTTTGTAAGTAATTTTTTCGTGAAAAACCTTTTAGAAAACAGTTTTTTTTAAGAAAAGTAATAAATTTTAATAAGAAAAGGCATTTTATAAAAAAAGCTTTGTGGATTTAGTTTTATGAAAAAAAGTTTTAGTTCAAAAGCTTTGCATGAAAAAGTTATGATTAAAATTTAAATAAAAATTGTGAGTAATCTTTAGAATAAAAACTATTTTTTAAACTTTGAACTTTAATAAGAAAAGTTTCATGAAAAGCTTTTGTGTATAGTTATATGTGTAGTTGTTTTGTGGGTGTAGGTTTATAAAAGCTTTTTTTATGTTCTTGTTAGAAAGTCTTGGTGTAAACACTATTTGAAAGTTCATAAGAAAAGTAAAGATTTTTTATAAAAACTCATTTGTGAAAAGCTTTTTATAGAAAAAGTTTATAATTAAAGATTCATGCTATTAATAAGCTTTTTTAAGAAAATGTTTGTGAAAAAACTTTTAGTAAAAGCAACTATTTTTCAAAAATTTAAAAAGGTTTAATAGAAAAAATTTTTAAAGAGCTTTTAATGAAAAAACTTTTGTTAGTAAAGCATTTAATGGAGACATCTGTTGTTATTCAAGCTTTTTATGTAATAATGCTGTTTTGTGAAACATGTTGTTTTAAAAAATCCATATTTTTTTATAAATATTAAATTTTTAAAAAATTAAATTACCAAGGAATTTTCATATTTGTAAAAATGTATGTTAAAAATTTCATTGATTAATCATTATAATAATTAATTGTTTTTTAAATTATTTCCATTACACACATACACACATATTTTGATGGCATTTTAATTAACCATGAAAAAAACTATAATAAATGAGAATTTAATTTTTTCTATATAAAAAAAATGTTTTAATTGTAGAATTTTTCTTTCAAACATTTAATAAATAAAATAACCAACAAACAGACAGAATAACCACAACTTCAGAAAAAGAGATTAATTCTCACTTGTAAAATGTTTGTTAAAAAGCGTTACAAAACAATATTAGAATAATAAATAATAAACGGTTCTTGCTTAAATACAAAAATATGTTTAACAAATAAACAAGTAGTTGTTGCTATTTGTATTTAAAAGAATTTATAAAAAAAAAATTATAATAAATCATTTTATGTGGCAGCAATATAAATGCCACAAATACAATCAATTTTGACAGCAAATACGAGCAACAAACAGCAACAACAACAAAATCAATAGAATCAATATACATTTATTTGTTTGTAGAATTTCTTTTAACCGCCAACAATTTATGTAAACAAAACACTTTACAACAAACAGCAATAATATTAACAACAACAAAAACATCAAAGCAATAACAATATATCAATGCAATATCGCATGATGAGGCATTCATTATCATATATCGATTTGTAGTTGACAACAACAAAAAAAATCGGAAATGACTTTGAAAGAATGAAATCATTTGTTGTTAAACTTTACAGTAGTCTTGACTATAGATCAACAAACAATCGGAAATGACTTTGAAAGAATGAAATCATTTGTACCTAAACCTTACAGTGGTATAGATCTGTCTATTATCTGGACTATAGATCAGTCTATAGTCTGGACTATAGATCAGTCTATAGTCTGGACTATAGATCAGTCTATAGTCTGGTCTATAAATCAGTCTATAGTCTGGACTATAGATCAGTCTATAATCTGGACTATATATCAGTCTATAGTCTGGACTATATAGCAGTCTATAGTCTGGACTATATATCAGTCTATAGTCTGGACTATAGATCAGTAGCTCAGTCTATAATCTGGACTATAGATCAGTCTATAATCTGGACTATAGATCAGTCTATAATCTGTACTATAGATCAGTCTATATTCTGGATTATTGATCTGTCTATAGTCTGGACTACAGATCAATCTATAGTCTGGACTATAGATCAGTCTATAGTCTGGATTATAGATCAGTCTGTAGTCTAAACTATAGATTAGTCTGTATTCTGGACTTTAGAATAGTCAATAGTCTGGACTATAGATCAGTCAATAGTCTGGACTATAGATCAGTCAATAGTCTGGATTATAGATCAGTCAGTAGTCTGGACTATAGATAAGTCAATAGTCTGGCCTATAGATTAGTCTATAGTTTGGACTATAGATCAGGCTATAGTCTGGACTATAGATCAGTCTATAGTCTGGACTATAGATCAGTCTATAGTCTGGACTATAGATCAGTCTATAGTCTGGACTATAGATCAGTCTATAGTCTGGACTATAGATCAGTCTATAGTCTGACTTTTAGATCAGTCTATAGTCTGGACTATAGATCAGTCTATAGTTTTGACTATAGATCAGTCTATAGTCTGGACTATAGATTAGTCTATAGTTTGGACTATAGATCAGGCTATAGTCTGGACTATAGGTCAGTTTATAGTCTGGACTATAGATCAGTCTATAGTCTGGACTATAGATCAGTCTATAGTCTGGATTATAGATCAGTCTATAGTCTGGACTATAGATCAGTCTATTGTCTGGACTATAGATCAGTCTTTAGTCTGGACTATAGATCTGTCTATAGTCTGAAATAAAAATCCATCTATAGCCTGAAATAAAGATCTGTCTATAGTCAGGAATACACATCTGTCTAGAGTCTAGAGAAAAGATGAGTCTAAACTATAGATTAGTCTATAGTCTGAACTATAGCTAAGTTGTTAGTTTGGACTATAGATTAGTCTGTTATCTGGACTATATATATGTCTGTTGTCTGAACTATAGATTAGTCTAAAGCCTGGACTGTAGATTAGTGTATAGTCTGGAATATAGATTAGTCAATAGTCTTTACTTTATATTGGTCTATTATCTGTACCACAAATCAGCCTATAGTCTGGACTATAGATCTGTCTATAGTCTGGACTTTAGATCTGTTAATAGTTTGGACTAAAGGTCTGACTATAGTCAGGACTATAGATCTGTTTATAGTCTAAACTTTGGATCTGAATATAGTCTAAACTTTAAATCTGTCTATAGTCTGAACTATAGATCTACCTATAGTTTGGACTATAAATCTTTTTATAGAGGGACTATAAACAAGTCTTTATTCTGTACTTTAATCTATTCTATAGACCAAAATATTGCCTTGACTATATTGTCTTCAATCTTGCCTCGATCTGTTATGAACTGTAGTCTAATCTATAATATAAAACAGATTCTATAAATATAAACTCGCCTTTTTGGATTTCAGTTTTAAACGATATAAAATTTAGCAATCAATATGTAATCTTTCCAGATAATAAATCGTTAGATATCTAACCTTTAAAATTTGCAAATATTTTCTAATAATAAAATACAATTTTTATGATTTGTTTAAGAAGAATAAATAATATAAAAAAAACTTAATTAATAAATCATATTTAAATACTATGATTGAATCTACCATAAATTTAACACTTTAAACAGTAGTCCGTACAATGTTAACGTTTAAAATTTTATTAATATTTCAGTTAACTATAGATTTAAATATTTATGTAAGAATGTTTGTATTTAACAAATATTTATGCAAAAATATATATTTTTAACTCAAACATTAGGGAGCTTTATATTGATTGGGTCTACAGGTTTATTGTTGAGTCTTCATGTAAAGAGTTTCATTTTAAACTGATTACCAACCAGCTGGGGTGGGCAAGTTTGAGAAGTTGTTGTGGTTATGAGGTAAATCTATTACTGTTTAAGAAAAACTACTTGTTTTTAAGAAGTTACATCTGTTACTACTACTTTTTGAAGCTGTTACTACAACTACTTAATAGTAGTAAAACCTACTACTAGTATTTTTTTAATATTACTAGTAGTTTTGGTTTTATTTTAAACAAAGTATTTGCTTTACAATTTCGTTAATATTTTTATTTTATTTTTAGTTGTAGTTTTTATTTTATATATATAAATTTTATCCTTGGCCGCATTATGACCGATTTTGGTAGCTCAAGCTCACACATATAAAATAATACGAAAAAATAAAAAAATAAAGCTAAAGGCAGTGAAAAATCTACTAAAATATTTTAACACTATGTTTAAAAATAATAAAAACACTAACATTAAAAAAAAAACAAACAAAAACATAGGAAATTTGTTTAAATAATAAAAATGTTATGAAATTAAATTTTTATAACAAATATAAAAAATTTTAATGATTAATAATTTTCAAATCAATTTTTCAATTTACCTTTTAATTTTTTTCAACACTTTACTCTACACATTTAATATGTATGTTTTACATTAATTGTTTAACAATAGTTTATACAATTTCATAGAGGAGAATTTTATATCTCAAATACAAAACATTTAATTGTTTATGGTACAAAAACAAAACTCCCCCACTTAGAAAACAACAACATGTTTGATTCATGAATCTGCCAAATGCATCATAAATATTCATCTGCATATAAGTGCATACGAATGCAGTTTATACATGTGTTTATCTCAATCACGATTTGTTAAATTCAAAAACTTTTTACAAAATATGGAGTTTTCTCAATGTGGTATTGGAAAAATTATACATACATAGATATGTATATGTATATAAAGTAGCACTGTCGTCATGACAGATGAAACAAACGATCATTGAACGGCTGCATCATCATTATTATCATTACACACATTTACTTGATTTGAGTATTTTTTGTTCGTTTAAAAAAAAAACAATAGGCTAGAATATAGGTTATAGACTAGACTATGGACTAGACTAAAGACTAG
The DNA here is from genome assembly GCF_022045245.1 of Lucilia cuprina. Taxonomy (NCBI): domain Eukaryota; kingdom Metazoa; phylum Arthropoda; class Insecta; order Diptera; family Calliphoridae; genus Lucilia; species Lucilia cuprina. The sequence continues at coordinate 57,454,581 of NC_060954.1, forward strand.
ACTCTAGACTCGACTATAGACTAGACCATACACTAGACTATAGACTAGGCTATAGACTAGACTATAGACTAGACTACAGACTAGACTATAGACTAGACTATAGACTAGACTACAGACTAGACTATAGACTAGACTACAGACTAGACTATAGACTAGA
>NC_060954.1:57454837-57519403 GCF_022045245.1 Lucilia cuprina
GACTATAGACTAGACTGTAGACTAGACTATAGACTAGACTATAGACTAGACTATAGACTAGACTATAGACTAGACTATAGACTAGACTATAGACTAGACTATAGACTGAAGTATAGACTATACTATAAACTAGAGTATAGATTAGACTTTAGACTAATCATAAGACTATACTATAAACTAGAGTATAGATTAGACTTTAGACTAATCATAAGACTGGACTATAGACTAGACCATAGACTCGACTATAGACTAGACTTTAAATTAGATCATATACTAGACCATAAACAAGATCATATATAGACTAGACTATCGACTGGACTATAGTGCAACCTAAAGACTATGACTATAAAATAGACGGTAGTCGAGATTATAGACTAGATTATAAAATGAATTACGGACTAGATTATAGACTAGGCTGTAAACTAGACTATTGATTACATTCTTTACTATCCAGGACTAATAATTAGACTTATCTGGAGTTTATCGTTGATTACAGATTTTATTATAGTCCAAAGTATAGACCACATTGTATACAATTATCCATTTTAGTCTTTGTACAATTTCACAACATTTTAATAAATGTTTGCCAAAATTAGTTAATATAACCAAAACAAATTTGATTGTTTTTTTTTTTTTTTGATTTTCTTTTGTCCACCAGTCAAATATCAATTAATAAAAATGTCATAATTGCAAAATTAGAAACTAAATCAACGCCTATCAAATGTCTTGTAAACAATAATACAATTTATATAAAACAAACAAACCGAAAATAAAAGGCCAAACCCAAATTTAAACCAAAAAAAATAGACAAAAAAATATTTGCAAAAAGTAACCAAACCATTAAATAAAAGTTCATTTAACAATTGGCTTAAACGCGAAAAGAACAGCTGAAAGCAAAATTTTAACAAAAAAAAAGGAATGGGTTTTAGTTTTACTATTTACATTACCAACCCGGCATTTAATGAAAAAAAAAGGAATGAAAAAGGAGAAAATTTTAACAATTATTCCAGAAAAAAAAAACTCAATTAAACCAAAAATTTTGTATTTATTTTTCGCCTTAAAACAACAAAATAATGGTGAATAGTGATTTTACTGTGGCATGTTGTTTTTTGTCTGTGCATGCACAAACAAAAACTTAATAATTATTACTGTTTATTTGTATTATTTGTGTTGTTTGTGTACAAACCATTGAGCAAATACCTAAAACACACTACAGAGGTTTTTCAAATATCTATTCGGTGCTTTTCTATTTTTGAAACGGTAATAAAGGAAAGAACTTAATTGGTAGTTGAGGTTATTGCTAGTTACTAATACACTGAGAGAAATTTAACAAAAAATTAAAAAGGAAAAATGAAAAAAAATTCTTATTCAAAAAGCTTTCATAAGGATTATACTTAAAATCTGAGATATAGGATTTTTTAAGAAAAATAATGACTTTTCTCTCAGTGTATTTATGTAGCTATAGTTGGCAAATTTTTGTGGTTGACTTTTTTCTGTCTATTGAAATCCAAACGCCATAAGCCAAATCCAAACAGAATCATAACAATAATCTCCAATATTTGCAAATACATACATAGAAATAATAACAAATAATATTTAATGATTTTATCTGAACTGCTACTAACTAAATAAAAAAAAAGTTCATTTTATTATTAGTCGCCTTTTATGGTATATATGATTATTTAAAAAAAAAAGCCGATTAAATATTATTTTGGGTTTTGTAATGACCACAAAAAATTTATTTGTAATTGAATATTAATTTTATGTAAATTTTATAGATAAATGGTCTTTGTATTGTGGTATGTGTGTATGTATATTTTAAAACAAAAATTAACCCCTTTCATGGAGTTAATAACGCCAGAAATACTCAAATTTTGAAAAGGAAGTTAAGGTAATTAAGTTGAACTTTTTTGTGGCTAGACAGCTTAAGTTTATAAGTAAATTTTAATAATTTCTAGAATATTTTGCATAGAAAATTTTTGCAAAAATTTATTAGAAAGGGAAGCATATTTTCGTCTTGTTACGTCGTCGATCCCCCTTCCAATTGTCAGCATTTCAAACCCCATCAATCCTGCATTTTATTAGCCCCATTTTTAAACGTCGACATTCCCACCGTCGGACTTTAAATAGTCTCCTCTTTAAACTTTAAATAGACTCCTTTTTAAATCGTGTCCCATTTTCAGTCATCGGCCTTTAAATAGTTCAATTTTCAATCGTCCTCTTATAAATAGTTCGAATTTTAATTTTTGACATTTAAATACTCCCATTTCCAAGCTTCTGCCTTTATATAGTCCCATTTTGAATAGTCGACCTCTAGAAAGTCTCATTTGTGTGCAAAAGTCTAAGTTTCTATAGTCTTCCTTTAAATAGACCCATTTATTGTTCAATAGTCCCCATTTCAAACGACTGTTTTTAAATGGTACAATTTTTAAACATCGGCCTTTCAATAGTACCATTTCCAACCGTCTGACTCTAAATAGTTCCATTTTTAGTCTTAGACATTTAAATAGTTCCATTTCTAAGCTTCTTAGTCTTTAAATAGCACCATCTTTAATGATCGACCTTTGAATAGTCCCATCTTTAATAATCGGCCTTTGAATAATCCCATTTCCAACCGTTTGCCTTTAAATAGTTCCAATTTTAATCGTCGATCTTAAAAAATAGAACCACTTTGAATCATCTGCTTTATATAGTTCTATTTTCATTCCATTCACAATCGTTTTCTTTTCAATAGTCCAATTTGCAATCATCGACTTTAAAATTCTTCTATTTATATTAGTCAAGCTTTAAATGGTGTAATTTTCAATCGTTTTCCATTTAAAAAGTCGCATTTTCAATCGTCGACCTTTTAGTAGTTCCATTTTAACCGTATACCTTTAAAAATATCCTTATTTTTCATCGTCATTCTTTAAATATTTCCAATCACAATCGTCTTTCTTTAAATAGTCCCATCTTCAATCGTCGACTTTAAAATTCTTCCATTTATAGTCGTCAGGCTTTAAATGCTCAAATTTACAATCGTCCCCCTTTAAAAAATCCCATTTTCAATTATCGGCCTTTCAATAATTCCTTTTTCAATCGTATGCCTTTAAAAATTCAAATTTTTCATCGTTTTTCTTTAAATAGTTCCATTTTCAAAGATCTTTATTAAAAAACATCCTCACTTTCGACCGCCATTTCTCAAAAAGTTCCAATCACAATCGTCTTCCTTTAAATAGTCCAATTTTCAATCGTCGACTTTAAAATTCTTCCATTTATAGTGGTCAGACTTTAAATGACCCAATTTACAATCGTCTTCCTTTCATAAATCCCATTTTTAATCGTCGTTCTTTCAATAGCCCCCTTTTCAATCGTATGCCTTTAAAAAATCCTAATTTTTTATCATTTTTCTTTAAATAGTTCCATTTTCAATCGTCAACCTTTCAATAGTTCCATTTTCAATCGTATACTTTTAAAAAGTACCCAATTACCATCGTCTTTTTTTAAATAATCCCAGTTTCAATCGTCGTCTTTTAAATTGTCCTATTTTCGATCGTCTTCCATTTCAATTGTTCCATTTACAAATGTGATACTTGTATTACTCCCATTTTTAATAGTTGACTTTTAAAGTTTTCAATTTTTGATCATCAGGCTGTAAATGATCATTTTTTCAATCGTCTTCCCTTAAAAAGTCCCATTATCAATTCTCGAATCCATTTTCAAACATATGACTTTAAAAAGTTCTCATTTTCCGTGGCGATTCTTTAAAAAGTACCATTTTTAATCGACTTCCTTTAAAAAGTCCCATTTTGAATTGACCGCCTTCTAATAGTGCCATTTTAATAGTCGGACTTTTAGTGGCCCCATTTTCAATTTAAAAGGTCCAATTTTTCATTGTCATTCAGAAAATAGCCACATTTTTAAACGTTTTCCTATTAATATTTCCACTTTGAATCGTCGATTGAATGGTTCAATGGTTAATTTTTAATCGCCTTTCTTGAAAAAAGTCTCATTTTTAATCGTCGTATTTGAATAGTCCAAAATTTCTTTCATCGATCCTTAAATAGTCCCATTTTTCAACTTACTGCCCTCAAAGGGTTAATTTTTATTTAAAAAAGAATTTTGTATAACAATCATTTTTCGGCATAAAACCTGATCAAATCTATAAAGTTTTTGTTATTATTATTTTTTGCTATAGAAGTATTTGGCAATAAATGAATGAAAATATAAAATATGATTAATAAATTGCTTTAAAATAAAATAACAAAAGAATCTACCAAAAAAAAATTCATTAATAAATCATAAACTTTCAGTTTTTTTTTTACCATATAATTCAAAAATGAATACGTTTAGTTGTTATTTAAAGAAGAATATTTTTGATTAATTTTAGAATATATGAGTATATGTTTGAAAAATAAAAAAGAATTGTTAAGTAAATGCTCACGTTCTAAGGCGGCTAGAAACAAATAAAATCCCAAACAAACAAACAAAAAATTATGCAATTTCCGGTTAATATTAAAAATTTTTGCTATTTATAACGAATTTTAAATGAATTTTAAATACAAAATAAAATAAAAATATATAATTAAAGAAAAATTCTTCTTCAATAAAAGCTTAACATTAAATAAAGTTATTTCATATTAATGTCTTTCTTTTTAAAGTAATCAACTAACAAACAAAATTACATAATTTCTTTGGTAACTGAAAGTAACTGATGTCAAAATATTTATATTTATTATGTTTCCATTGAGTAAATCCCAGAATAGTTTTATTGTTTTTTTTTCTAAAGAAGACTAAGAGGGTTTAGTACTTTTTCCAATGATTTACTCTGTAAAGTTTATTAAAGCTTCTAGTACTTCAAGTAAAACTTACGCACGTAACATCCACACCTAATATTTATTATGATTATTTTGTCACTTTTTACACGCCAACTTGTTGCCATCATTGTCTATTAAGTTACTCTTAGTGTATAATTCAATAACTTCCCACTGACCAATATGACCCCAGAGCGTATCAAATTTTGTGTATCTTATTTTCTTTCTTGATTTTACTTTGTATAATTAATTAAACCTCAATAGTTTTGAAGGTTACATTACACTGTGTAATTGTGTATTTTATATAACTACTAGTGATTATAAGGAAAACCTTAAAGTTTTAGTAAATAACAACAGTTATTTATTAAGAAATTAAGAGAAAGTTTTAAAGGGAATAATTGATTTTAAATGTGTACATTATTTCCAAGTGTTTGCTTTTAAATAGACCAATTTGCAAACGCCGACCTTTGAAATAAGATCTATAGTTGAATAGAAAAGTCGACTTTTGGACTTTTTTCATTTAGTTAAAAGTCGACTTTACGACTTTTTTCATTTAGTTAAAAGTCGATTTTTCGACTTTTTTCATTTAATTAAAAGTCAACTTTTCGACTTTTTTCATTTAGTTAAAAAAATCGACTTTTCGACTTTTTGCATTTTATGAAAAGTCGATTTTTCGACTTTTTTCATTTAATTAAAAGTCGACTTTTCGACTATAAGTATTTTATAATAGTCGACTTTTTTAGACTTTTCGATTTTTCGACTTTTTGACTATTTTCAACTTCTTTCGACTTTTTTCCGACTATTTTTTGACTTTTTTCGAGTTTTTCCGACTATTTTAGAGTTTTTGTTTTTTTTTCACTTTTTTAAAATTTTCGACTAATTTTGACTTGTTTCTACAATTTTCGACTTTTTCCGACTTTTTCGATTTTTTCCGACTTTTTCCGACTTATCGACCTTTTTCGACTTATCGACTTTTTTCGACTTTCAGACTTTTCGAATTTTCGACTTTTATTAACAAATTCGACTTTTTTCACAGACGATGGTCGAGTTATTGATTTTTTTGAAACAAAAAGTCGACTTCAACTTTTTTCGACAAAAAGTCAATTGTTCGATTATTCGAAAGTCGATTTATTGAATCCAATAATCTGTCTTTAAATAGTCCAATTTTCAATCGTCAACCTTTAAATAATCTCAGTTTTAATAGCCCGCCTTTAAATAGTCCCATTTTGAATCAATCGCCTGCTTTAAGTCCCATTTTCAATCATCGATCTTCAAATAGTCCCATTTATAGCTGTTTGATAGTATGCTTTTCAATAGTCCCATTTTCGATCGCTGGCCTTATAATAGCCTTATTTTCAATCTTCGATCTTCAAATAGTCCCTTTTTAGCTGTTTGCTTTTCAAAAGTCCCATTTTCCATCGCTGACCTTAAAATAAACCCATTTTCCATTGTCTGCCTTAAAATAGCCCCATTTTTAATCTTCGATCTTTAAATAGTCTCATCTTCAGTCGTCGACCTTTAAACAGTACCATTTTCAATCTTCTTTCATGAAACAGCCCTGTTTTTTAATCTTCGATCTTTAAATAGTCTCATTTTCAATTTTCGACTTTCGATAGTCTCATTTTCAAACATATGTCTTTAAATAGTTAGATGTTCAATCGTAGTACTTTTAATAGTCCCATTTTCAATCGTTGACCTTTCAATAGTCCCATTTTCAATTGTCTGCCTTTCAATAGTCCCATTTTTAATCGCTGGCCTTAAAAAAGTTTCATTTTCCATCATCTGCTTTTAAATAGTCTCATTTTCATTCGTCGACCTTTTAATAATCCAATTTTTAATCGCTTGCCTTTAAACAGTACTATTTTCAATCGTCTGCCCTTAAATAGTCCCATTTTTCAAACTTCGATCTTTAAAAAGTCCCATTTTCAATCGTCTGCCTTTCAATAGTCCCATTTTCAATTGTCGACTTTTAAATAGTCCCATTTATAATCATTTGACCTTCAATAGTCAATAGTAGTTTCACTCGCCGATCTTTTTATAGTCCCATGTTTGGTCGTTTTCCTTTAACTAGTCGTAATTTCAATCGCCGATTTATAAATAGTCCCATTTTCAATCGTCTGCCTTTTAATAGTCCCATTTTCAATAATCGTACTTTTAATAGTACCATTTTCAATCGTCTGCCTTTAAAATAGTCCCATTTTCAACTGTCTGTCTTTAAATTGTCCCATGTTTAAACATCTGTATTAAACACAGTTCCATATTGATTCGACGTCCTTTAAATAGCCCCATTTTCAATCTTGATATTTTAATAATCCCATTTTCTATCGTCAAAGTCCCATTTACAATCGTCAGCCTATAAATAGTCCCATTTTCAACCGTCGTCCTTTAAATAGTCCATTTTTTATCTTCGATCTTTAAATAGCCCTATTTTCAATCATCGAGCCTTAAATAGTCCCATTTTTAATCTTCGATCTTTAAATAGTCCTATTTCTAACTGTCTGTCTTTAAATAGTCCCATGTTTATATATGTGTCTTTAAATCAGTTCCTTGTTCAATCGTCGTTCTATAAATAGCCCCATTTTCAATCTCGATCTTTTCATAATCCCATTTTCAATCGTCAACCTTTAAAAGGTTGCATCTGCAATCGTCTTTCTTTAATTAGTCCCATTTTCAATCTTCGATCTTTAAGTTGTCGCATTTTCAATCGTCGACCTTTAAATAGTCCTTTTTTTCATTTGTCTGCTTTCAATAGTTCCTTTTTCAATCGCTGGTCTTAAAATAACCCAATTTTACATTGTCTGCCTTTAAATAGTCCCATTTTCAATCTTCCATCTTTAAATAGTCCAATTTTCAGTCGTCGTCCTTTATGTAGTTCCATTTTCAATAGTCCCATTTTCGATCATCTATTTTTAAACATTTGGATGTTTAATAATCGACCTTTAAATAGTCACATTTCCAATCGCCTGCCTTTAAATAGTCTCATTTTCAATCTTCTATCTTTAAATAGTCCCGTTTTCAACTGTCTGTCTTTAAATAGTTCCATGTTCAAACATCTGTCTTTAAAAAAGTTCCATGTTCAATCGTTGCCCTTTAAATAGTACCATTTTCAATCATTGATATTCTAAATAGTACGATTTTTAGACGTTAATCTCTAAATAGTCTCATTTTCAAACTTCGGCCCTCAAATAGTTTGTGTCAACGATAATGAATCAATCGGTCAGTTACGTTAAGTTTACCTTTATAAAACTATAGTATATAGATAAATATTCTTTAAAATAAACAATTTCACTTTGTTGGCAAGAAAACATAAAATGTTGAACGTTTGAAAATAATTAACAAATTTTGTCAACAACAAAACGTATTAAAATCTCTTATAAAATTATAAATTAAATGCCGGTTTTAAGTTTACTTCATTTTTTGTTTTTTTAAATGAAACAAATTTTGTAAATAAATTGAGAAGTAAATTACAATTTGAAATAAGTACAATTTAAGCTGATGTTGCTATTACTGCTGCAGCTAAGAATGCTGCAAGTCAAACAGCTAACAAACCTGACTGCTTGGCTGAATGGCTGGTTGGTTGGTTGGTTGGCTGCCTGCCAGTTTGTTTGTTTATTATTGTGGTTAAACTTGAGTGCCCCAAAATGGTAACAAGTTAAATTTTTACAAAAAAAAAAAGACAAATAATTCAAGCACCACATAAAATACCGGTGGCAGCAACAGGCTGATGAAGTACATTGCACAGAGACATACATTTTATCCGCATAAAAGTACCTCAACTACAGAAACAACTACAGTAAGATATATACACGCACAAAGCGTAACTAGAAGCAAAATACCATAAATCTGCACAAAAGTAACCCAGTTTTTAATTTTTTTTTTTTGTAAGTTCTGAAATATTGTTGAACGAAAAAAACGACAAAAACAAGGTAGTTGCAACTTTTGCTTGTTACAAGTAGTGCAAGAATTACTACTTTGTTTTATTAACCATGCAAACATGTGTATCAATCTGTCTGTCGGTCTGTATGTATTTTTTTTTTAACATTTGAACATTTTGCCTTGTAACTTGTTTATTTCATCATCATCATCTGAGTAGCAAAAAAGTAACCAAAAAAACAACAACATCATTATCATTATCGTCATCTACATAAAGTCAGAATTTTATTTAATTGAAAAAATATTTTACAAAACCAAAAAAAAAAATTAACATTAAGAAGAATGTTAAGAAAAAAACAGTAAATTCAAAATTTATGGATATACATTTTCGAAAACAAAAAACAAATTCGAGGTAATCTGGTAGTGAATGAAGGAATTGTCAAGATTTGAAAAATTAAAACAAATACAAGGAGGAAAATTTTGCACTAAATCAAAATAGATCTATAGTCCCCGCTAAAGACTAACCTATAATCTCCGCTAAAGACTAACCTATAGTCCCCGCTAAAGACTAACCTATAGTCCCGACTATAGACTAATCTATAGTCCCGACTATAGACTAATCTATAGTTCCGACAATAGACTAATCTATAGTCCGGACTAAAGACTAATCTATAGTCCGGACTAAAGACTAATCTATAGTCCCGACTAAAGACTAATCTATAGTCCCGACTAAAGACTAATCTATAGTCCCGACTATAGACAAATCTATAGTCCCGACTATAGACAAATCTATAGTCCCGACTATGGACAAATCTATCGTCCCGACTATAGACTAATCTATAGTTCCGACAATTGACTAATCTATAGTCCCGACTACAGACAAATCTATAGTCCTGAATATAGACTAATCTATAGTGCCGACTATGGACTAATCTATAGTCCCGACTATAGACTAGTCCTAACTATAGACTAATCTATAGTACCGACAATGGACTAATATATAGTCTAACCTATAGTCTAATCTAAAGTCCCGACTATACACTAATCTATAGTCTCGACTATAGACTAATATATAGTTCCGACTATAGTCCAATCTATAGTCCCGACTATAGACTAATCAATGGTCTCGACTATAGATTAATCTATAGTCTCAACTACACACTAATCTTGTAATGTAATAGTCTCGGATGAAACTTATCTATTGTCAAGACTATTGACTAATCTAATCTTGATTATAGACTAATCTATAGTCTTTACTAAACAATAATATAGTCCCGACTATAGACTAATCTATAATCACGACTATAGGCTAATCTATTGTCCCGACTACAGACTAATCTATAGTCTCGACTAGAGACTAATCTTCGGCCTCTACTATACACTTATCTTAAGTCTCGACTAGAGAATAATCTATAGTCACGAATAGAAAGTAATCTATTGTCAAAACAATATACTAATCTAATCATGACTATAGTCTAATCTAATCTTCGCTATAGACTAACTAATAGTCTTGGCTATATACTAATCTATAGTCTTGACCGTAGACTAATCGACTATAGACTAACCTACAGAATCGATTAAAGACTAACCTATACTCTAGACTGACGACTAATTTTTAGTCTCCACTCTAAACTAATCTATAAACTCGTCTATAAACTAATCGATAGACTAGACTGTAGACTAATATATAGTTCTGATTATAAAGTATTCTATTGTCTCTACTAATACAGTCTGACTATACACCATTCTATAGTCTTGAGTATATAGACCAATCTATAGTCTTGACTATAGACCAATCTATTGTCTTGACTATAGACGAATCTATAGTCTTGACTATAGACGAATCTATAGTCTTGACTATAGACGAATCTATAGTCTTGACTATAGACGAATCTATAGTCTTGACTATAGACGAATCTATAGTCTTGACTATAGACCAATCTATACTCTTGACTATAGACCAAACTTTAGTCTTGCCTATAGACCAAACTTTAGTCTTGCCTATAGACCAATCTATAGTCTTGCCTATAGACCAATCTATAGTCTTGACTATAGACCAATCTATAGTCTTGACTATAGACGAATCTATAGTCTTGACTATAGACGAATCTATAGTCTTGACTATAGATCAATCTATATTCTTGACTATAGACCAATCTATAATCTTGACTATTGACCAATCTATAGTCTTGACTATAGACCAATCTATTGTCTTGTCTATAGACCAATCTATAGTCTTAACTATAGACCAATTAGGCTTTGATTGACATTATCAGTCTATACTTAAAATTACAGATCATGCTATATAGTAAAATGTACTTATAATTTAATTCGAATAAAAAAACACACACACATATATAGTTATGGAATTTCAATTAACAACAATTACATTTCAAATGTTCCTTATTACAAGGTATTTAACTCATAGTATTACACAACATTCTAAATACTTAAAAAAAAACAAAACTATTAAGATTTTGTTTAATTAATGTTTTTTTATGAAAGAACAAAAAACAAAACAAATCTCAATAAAAATACTATTAAGTGACCTTAACATACCGACCGATATGACCAAGTAGTAGTTACAAAGAAAGAAAAAACAACATACATACATACACACATGATAAGTAAATTTCAGATATGTTTACTCAAACAAGAATTTGAGACATGTTCAGAACTATTAAAACAAAACAAACAAAAAAAAAACAAAAGGAAAAACAAAATTCCAAAAAGAAATAAAAAATGCAACATGATACTTGAGACAAATAACTAAATTTAAAGAAAAATTCCTACAGAAAAACATGTTTGCCAAAAGTTGCAGAAACAAACCTACAATTCATTCTTTATTTAACCTCCAGTTATTTAATTTTTAATTAAAAGATGGTGTTAAAAAGATACTAGACTACTTTTTAGAAGTGACTGTATCAAGCAGCTAGCAAGCTTATAACTGGTAAATTTTTAAACAACATTCTTTCCCTAAAACACTTTAATAAAAAGGGTATGATGCTATTAAGCTGATTTTACATTCTTACATTCACTTTGTAAAATGTTTATAGAAGACATTGTAACTGCCTAATGGTTTAAAATAGTCGGTTTTGCCAGACTATAATTTCTTACTTGGTTTTATCTTCAAGAATGACAACAAACATTTTAATGTTGTTTTTTAAAACCAGTGCCACATGTTTTCCTTTATTATGTTTTTTTTGCAAAAGGTATTTGTGATAATAATGACGTTGATGCTGCTTTATAAGAAATGACCTTTAAGGACGTTCAATTACATTTACTGAAATCATAACAACTACAACAATTACCCATAAATAAACAGAAACAAGTTACTTAACCTAAAAGTTAAATCAAATTGTAACAGGAGCCAAAACAAGTTATTTTTTCTTTAAAAGGAATTTTTTATTTAAAAATGAACAAAAAAAAAATATCGTTTTTTTACAAATAACCGTTAAAAAAAGGTTTGGATAATAATTCAAATTATTTTTTATGTTAGAAAAATAAAAATCGACTGAATATATATGCTCTTGACTATAGACAGATCTATAGTCTACACTATACCTACCGATCTATAGTCTCGACTATAGACTGATCTATAGTCTCGACTATAGACTGATCTATAGTCTCGACTGTAGACTGATCTATAGTCTCGACTATAGACTGATCTATAGTCTCGACTATAGACTGATCTATAGTCTCGACTATAGACTGATCTATAGTCTCGACTGTAGACTGATCTATCGACTATAGACTGATCTATAGTCTCGACTATAGACTGATCTATAGTCTCGACTATAGACTGATCTATAGTCTCGACTATAGACTTATCTATAGTCTCGACTATAAACTGATCTATAGTCTCGACTATAGACTGATCTATAGTCTCGACTATAGACTGATCTATAGTCTCGACTATAGACTGATCTATAGTCTCGACTATAGACTGATCTATAGTCTCGACTATAGACTGATCTATAGTCTCGACTATAGACTGATCTATAGTCTCGACTATAGACTGATCTATAGTCTCGACTATAGACTGATCTATAGTCTCGACTATAGACTGATCTATAGTCTCGACTATAGACTGATCTATAGTCTCGACTATAGACTGATCTATAGTCTCGACTATAGACTGATCTATAGTCTCGACTATAGACTGATCTATAGTCTCGACTATAGACTGATCTATAGTCTCGACTATAGACTGATCTATAGTCTCGACTATAGACTGATCTATAGTCTCGACTATAGACTGATCTATAGTCTCGACTATAGACTGATCTATAGTCTCGACTATAGACTGATCTATAGTCTCGACTATAGACTGATCTATAGTCTGGACTATAGACAGATCTATAGTCTCGACTATAGACAGATCTATAGTCTCGACTATAGACAGATCTATAGTCTCGACTACAGACAGATCTATAGTCTCGACTATAGACAGATCAATAGTCTCGACTATAGACAGATCTATAGTCTCGACTATAGACAGATCTATAGTCTCGACTATAGACTGATCTATAGTCTCGAATATAGACTGATCTATAGTCTCGAATATAGACTGATCTATAGTCTCGACTATAGACTGATCTATAGTCTCGACTATAGACTGATCTATAGTCTCGACTATAGACTGATCTATAGTCTCTACTAAAGACTGATCTATAGTCTCTACTAAAGACTGATCTATAGCCTCGACTAAAGACTGATCTATAGTCTCGACTATAGGCTGATCTATAGTCTCGACTATAGACTGAAGTCTCGACTATAGACTGATCTAATGTCTCGACTACAGATTAATCTAAAGTCTCGACTATAGTTAGATCTAAAGCCTCGACTATGACTGCTCTATAGTCACTTAATTCTTTGCTTATCCCCTTAAACCAATTAAAAATTTAATAATTTAACAAACATAAACTTCTTAATTAAGCTTTGGTTTTTTTTTTTTTGAGTAGAAAAAAAACCTCCAAACATTTAGTCAAATTGTCATATTTACCAAAAAAACAAGCAAAATGTTTTTAAAAGTAATAAAACAATCATAATTTTTAACAAAAAATAAAAATGGTTTTTGTTGTTGTAAAACTTTCTACTAATGAACAATTATTCTGTTCCTACTAATATGATGCAACTTACAAAAAGAAAAAACCTCAAAAATCATATATGAATGAATAATTTTGTGTAAATACAAGCTATAAAAAAGACTAAGTTGCAAATTGTGATTTTGAAAAATCATAACATAACAGAAAATTTTTAGTGAAATGTAAAAGAATTTGTTACAGAATGTAATTTTAAGTCGATTTAGTTGTTTTTCGTATGTAACCATAGAAATTGTATGTAAATGAAAAGTGAGGAGAAATGTTGCAAAATTTGCACAAAATTCATAATGAAGTAATTAACTTTAGAAAACCGCAAAAATGTGGCTGAAAAGAAGAAACAAACAACAGACAGACAGACATACAGACTAACAAGCATGCAAACGCAGGCACGTACATGCAATACAAATTTTGCTTAAAACTCACAAATATGAGATGAGAGTAAGATTTACGTTTACGCACAATTATGTTGCAGTTTGGTTTTTTATTTTCTTTTGCAAATAGGAAAAATCTTTAATATAAATATCTGAAATGTCAGGCATAACTTTAGACTCTACTACCTACTGACTGATATTTTTTTATTGTTGAATATTTATGTTTAAAAACAACAATATTATAACAAAAAAATAAAAAAGTTTTTTTTTTAACAAAGTTGTTTGTGTTTTTTTATTTCTATTGTTTTTTGTATTATTTTGTATAAACTTTGTTCAACATTAAATTAACACAAAAAAAGTAGAAAGAAAAAAATATAAACCACATGTAGAAAAAAAATTAGTGTTTTTTTGTTGTCATTAAAAGTATTTGTATTACAAATGTACGAACATATAAATATTTAACACAAATGTATAATAAATCTTAATGCTGTTCATCATCCATTATACAAATTAGGGTAAGCGGTGAAGTAGAGAAAAATTAATAAATCTAGATACTCGTATTACTCGTATTTGTAAAAATTAAAGTTTCAGTGAAAAATTACATATTTAGTGAAAAATTATTCGAATAATCGAAAAAATATCCGATTAATCGAATAAAATTTTTCGAATAATCGAATAACTCGTAAAAGAAATTTTTGTAAAAGCACTTAAAATAATAATTATATTGTTCTTATTGGGAAAAATTAAAGTTTTATGTAAAAAATTATCCGAATAATCGAATAAAATTTTCGAATAATCGATTAACTTAAAAAAATGTGTGTAAAAGCACTTATAATATAGAATTTCTTGTACATATTAGGAAATATTAAAGATTTAGTGAAAAATTATTCGATTAATCGAATAAAATTTTTCGAATAATCGAATAAAATTTTTCGAATAATCGAGTTACTCGTTAAAAAACTTGCATAAATGCTTTTAAAATAATAATCATATTGTACATATTTGAAAAAAAATAAAGTTTTAGTGAAAAATTATCCGAATAATCGAATAAAATTTTTTCGAATAATCGAATAAATGGCGAAAAATATATGCGTTAAAGCACTCAAAATAATAATAATAACATTGTACATAATTGGAAAAGTTAAAATTTTACAGAAAAATTTTTTCGAATAATCGAATAAAATTTTTTCGAATAATCGTAATACTCGTGAAAAAAATGTACGTAAAAACACTTAGAATAACAATTATATTGTAAATTTTTGGAAAAATCAAAGTTTAAGTAAAAAAAAAATAACCGAATAATCGAAAAAATATCCGATTAATCGAATAAAATTTTTCGAATAATCAATATGCTCGTAAAAGAATGCGCGTAAAAGTACTTAATATAATAATCATATTGTAAATGTTTGGAAAATTTAAAATTTTTAAGAAAAATTATACGAATAATCGAATAACATTTTTTCGAATAATCGAATTACTCGTGAAAAAAATGTGCGTAAATATACTTAAAATTATAATTATATTGTACATATTTGGAAAAATCAAAGTTTAAGTAAAAAAATGAACCGAATAATCACAAAAATATCCGATTAATCGAAAAAAAATTTTTCGAATAATCGAAATATTTTTCAAAGCATAAATGCTTTTAAAATAGTAATCATATTGTACATATTTGGAAAAATTTTAGAAAAAAAGTTTTAGAGAAAAATTATCCGAATAATCGAATAAAATTTTGTTCGAATTACTTGTGAAAAAAATGTGTGTAAAAACATTTAAAATTATAATTATATTGTGCTCATTTGGAAAAATTTAAATTTTAGAGAAAAATATCCGAATAATCGAAGAAAAATTATATCCGAATAAAATTTTCGTATAATCGATTTACTCGTGCGTAAAAATGCGTAAAAATAATAATTATGTTGTACATATTCGCAATTTAAGTTTTAGTGAAAAATTATGAATATAATCGAAAACAACTATCGAATAATCGAATAAAATTATTCGAATAATCGAATCATATTACGCAAAGAATCGAAGAAAGGTAAACATTGCTCTACTTAAATCTATTTGAAAATTCTCTATTTAAAAAAAATTTTGAATTTATTCGGATAATCGTTTAAAATTATTCGATTAATTGATTGAACATCGTTTGATCTTTAGAAAAAAAATTGATTTAAAAAATTAAATTTGTATGTGTATGTATGCCATTCAAATTAATAATTAAAAAATGTACAAAAAATGTTTGAATATTCGAGTAATCGATTAAAATTATTCGATTACTCTGAACAAAAACTCGTACAATAAATATGTATGTCAAGTGTTTAATTTTTCTATTAAAATTCTTCAAATTATACGAATAATTAAATAAAACTATTAAAAAAATGAAATAACAGAATGAAAAAATGCAAAAAAATTTCGAGTAATCGATTAAAATTATTCGTATATTATTTTTTACTAAATTTAAAATATTTACAAAAAATTTTTAAAAATTAGGTTTTGTAGTAAAAAAAATTTTAATCGAATAATATTATTCGAATAATTCAATAAATTTTTAAGACAAATCGATGCAAAAATGTTATATTTACATAAATAGAATAACATTATTCGATTAATAACAAAAAATTATTCTATTATTCGAATAAAATTATTCGATTAAAATTATTCGATTATTCGAATAAAATTATTCGATTAATAGATAAAAATTTTATCAAAAATGTCTTTTTAGGAAAAGTGTAAATTTAAGTAAAAAATTCATTATAAATAACATTTTTGAAACACCCTAAATATGACATGAACCAATCCCCAGAAAAGTCCATCTTATACTTTAAAAACGTGTTATATTTCCCGCCATGACAATGTGCTGTAGTTAGATGTTATTTTCTTTCATATTTTATATTTTTCTTCTTTTTTTCCAATTATGTATTAAAACAAAAACAAATACACTAAATAAAAGAGAAGATGTAAAACAGAAAAAAAAACAAATTTCTCTTGATGCATGAATGAATTTTAAACGCAGTTTTTGTTAATATCTGCACTGTAGATTTTAAAAACTATGGTCTTAAAACCTAAACCGCCTAAGTCGTTTATTGATTAACTTCTTCACAAAATGTTGAAAAGTTATTGCTTAAAACAATAAAGTTTAAAAAATGAAATTTTTCGCGAGACCCTTATTTTCAACTTAAGCTATTTTTGCTTTAATGCCACAAAATTATTAATTGCAAACCGCAAACAACTTCGTTGTCTTGTATTGTGGTTATTGTTATTTACATTTTTTTTGATATTAGTAAAGAAAACCACAAAAAAAATTAAAAGAAAATTTAAGCAGACAGACATCAGGACAGACTTACTCCTTTGAAAATTGTTCACATATAGTTTTTCTTTTTCAAAAAAAATATATATTTTTTAATTTTCTTATTGAGTTTTATCTTTAATTACATAATAAAAACCGCCTCAGTTGCGTTTGTTTTTTTTTTATTTTTTTAATTTCCATTATCTTTTGTGAATTTTTTACAACAAAAAGTAAATTAAAATTAGTTTTACTTTTTAATAAAAAAAGAAACAAATTGCTATCGCTTTGTTATAAACATTTAATTAATATTATTGAATAATAATAGTTTTCAAGAAATAAAGAAACATTAAATTTTCAGTAAAACTATGATTTAGATTTTTATAAAATAAAGGATATTTTAAAAAAATATTGAATCTTTTTCTATCTATTTTCTATCTAGTTCAGTTCTAGTTCAGTTCTAGTTCAGTTCTAGTTCTAGTTCAGTTCTAGTTCAGTTCTAGTTCAGTTCTAGTTCGGTTCTAGTTCAGTTCTAGTTCAGTTCTAATTCAGTTCTAGTTCAGTTCTAGTTCAGTTCTAGTTCAGTTCTAGTTCAGTTCTAGTTCAGTTCTAGTTCAGTTCTAGTTCAGTTCTAGTTCATTTCTAGTTCAGTTCTAGTTCAGTTCTAGTTCAGTTCTAGTTCAGTTCTAGTTCAGTTCTAGTTCAGTTCTAGTTCAGTTCTAGTTTAGTTCTAGTTCAGTTCTAGTTCAGTTCTAGTTCAGTTCTAGTTCAGTTCTAGTTCAGTTCTAGTTCAGTTCTAGTTCAGTTCTAGTTCAGTTCTAGTTCAGTTCTAGTTCAGTTCTAGTTCAGTTCTAGTTCAGTTCTAGTTCAGTTCTAGTTCAGTTCTAGTTCAGTTCTAGTTCAGTTCTAGTTCAGTTCTAGTTCAGTTCTAGTTCAGTTCTAGTTCAGTTCTAGTTCAGTTCTAGTTCAGTTCTAGTTCTGTTCGAGTTCTGTTCTAGTTCAGTTCTAGTTCTGTTCTAGTTCTGTTCTAGTTCTGTTCTAGTTCTGTTCTAGTTCTGTTCTAGTTCTGTTCTAGTTCTGTTCTAGTTCTGTTCTAGTTCTGTTCTAGTTCTGTTCTAGTTCTGTTCTAGTTCTGTTCTAGTTCTGTTCTAGTTCTGTTCTAGTTCTGTTCATTTCTGAGCTGGTTCTAGTTTTGTTTAAGTTTTTTATCTGTTCTAGTTCTTTTCTGATTCTGTTTTAGTTCTTTTCTTGTTCATTTCCAATTTAGTTATACTTCAAAGCCTTTTTCCTAGTAATTGTTTAATTTAATCGACTTCGCAGTAATTTTAAGAATATTTTTAAATTAATTTAATTTTAAAACTACCCACATTTTAGCTACTTAGCTTAATTCAACTCCTTTTAACTCATAAAAAAACGTATTAAATTTATTATTTCTATACATTTTCACAATAATCTGTATGTTATCCTAGAGTTTTATCATTTAAAACATAGATTATGCTAAAAACTACCAACTCAACCAGCTGATACACTTAAAAAAGTGGGTGGTGGTTGGTTGACTAAGTTTTGAAATGTCCAAATCATTATCAGCACATGGCCAAAACCAAAATTATTTTATAAATTTGTGTAAACTATCTACCCTTCTAATAGAGTAAATAAACAAACAAAAGCATAATAAACAATCAATACAATTTGCAATTTTTTTTTTTTTTGTTCAAAATTATTGCCACACTTTGGCTATTTATTTGTTTTTGTTTTTTTTTTCTGGTCTTTTTGCAAAACTATCAAGATAAATTTACATATTTTTGTTATTTTAATAATATTGTGCTGGAGATGAAAAGGAATGAAAATTGTTAACAATAACAATAAAGACAATAATAATAATAAATAGTAAGATTTTTTTCTAAAAGTGTAGACTATTTACAGAGTATTAGGAAAAAAACAGGGTGGTGGCAGTTTTATGAGTCTTAAATTGGTTAAGGAAAACTACAAAATTTAGTTGGACTTTTATGGTGGCAAGGAAAGGATTAATTTAAAATTGTGTCAAGAAAAATAAAGTAAATTAAAGTGAAGTGAAGTAAAGTGTAGGAATGGTGAGTTTAAAGGAATTTTTTTTCAAAAATTTTTATTAAAAAAGACTTCAATGTAGACCATTTAAAATCAAATATATAAAATTTCAATTGAAATTAATTGTTAATCGACAGCTGTTGTGGTATGTATCCATGTGTTAATATATTTGTTTATTTTAGCTGTCATTATGTATTATTTAAATATTTTATTGCTATAATTATGACATTTAAACACTTGTCAAAATTACTCTTATAACAAAACAATTTAAATATTTTATTGAAAATCTTACACATAGTTTTTTGACATAAAGTACTATTATTTTATTAAAGTACTTGAGATCTTAATGAAAGCCGACAAAAATCTACCATTATAGTTGGCGGCATTATTTTTATAATTATAAAGCTTTATATAAATATAAAATGATTGATGTATAAAATGCTGGAAACAAATTATGTTGATATTGTAATACCTTTCAGTGGTTGCAAATCTGAAAGAGCTACCAAAGTGCACACAAAAAAGTACTTTTTAAATACAGTTCAAGTTAAATTATACTTCAGTTCTAGTTCAGTTCTAGTTCAGTTCTAGTTCAGTTCTAGTTCAGTTCTAGTTCAGTTCTAGTTGAGTTCTAGTTCAGTTCTAGTTCAGTTCTAGTTCAGTTCTAGTTCAGTTCTAGTTCAGTTCTAGTTCAGTTCTAGTTCTAGTTCAGTTCAAGTTCAGTTCTAGTTCAGTTCTAGTTCAGTTCTAGTTCTGTTCTTTTTCTGTTCTAGTTCTGTTCCAGTTCTTCTGTAGTTCTGCTTTTGTTTCAGTTCAAGTTTATTTATTAAAAACTGATTTATTAAGTATTTTGTAGTTATTATTACTTCATACATTTTTCATTATTAATGATCTAATTACTGATTCTTCAATAACAATATAAATTTCAATTTCAAATTAGTTTCAAAATATCTTATTTCCATAGTTGCTCAAAATTAATTAGAACCTACGCAATCATCGATGAAATATTTATCACTCGCGGAATACAATTTGTTGACTTTTTTTCGCACAGACCGACAAACGTTTAAATGTCAATGTCTTGTTGATAAATAAACTTTATTTAGCACAAACTTGTGCGTAAAGTCAACAAACCCAAATATTCAGACAACAAATGAAAAATTAAAAGGTGTTAAATGTTGTAATTTAATGTGTATGTTAAATGATATCAAAAACCTTTATTTTTCAATCTCTTACACATTTTATTATTTTTTTTTCAATATTACTATGTTAATAACAAATACTAACATTAATTAAAGAAGCTTTAGAGTTAGACATTTTTCTTAGTTTGTTGTTGCTAAATATTTTGCAATTTCATCAGTTTCAGTGCGTTTGAGTGTTTAACTCTATATTGACATGAACGTGAAATTTATATAAAATTTTATTTTAGTTTTTTTATTATTATTATTTTTGCATAATAATCAAGGTCAGTAAATAATTTAAATGTTGCCAAAAAAAAACACAAAAAAATAAATAATAAAAATACAATCATATTGAAAAACCTTACCCATGATTATGTGACAAGCATGTGATAATCGAAATTAAATAAAAGATCAATAATACATTAGTAAATTCAACACTTTTTAAAACATTTTAACGAACGTTTAAATGCTTTTTTTAGTAAAAAAAAAATAGCGAAAATGTACAATCAATGATAAAAAACCAAGGGGTTTCTTTTAATGGAATAAAGATGTCATTGCAAATTATGCCTACAAATGACGTTTCGAATAATAAGGTGGTTGCATTTTAAAACTATTTTTGCGAAATTAAATGGATTTGAATGGAATTCAAGGGCACAGATTTATTACAAATGTTTTTTTTACTAAAAAACAAAACTTTGTTTCAAAAAAGTTATAAAAAGTTTTATATTTTCATAAAATCGTAAATTTTGACATTTTAAAACATTGGTGAATTTCGAAAAAAAATAAAATTTTAAACATTCATTAAAGTTAAAGAAATAGACTTGAATTTCCAAAATTAGAATAATTTCCAAAATTGTATATGAAAAGTTCGAAGATTTTTGCACAAAATTTCGAAAATTTATTAAATTTCAAAACTTCGATGAA
Source organism: Lucilia cuprina (assembly GCF_022045245.1). Lineage (NCBI taxonomy): Eukaryota > Metazoa > Arthropoda > Insecta > Diptera > Calliphoridae > Lucilia > Lucilia cuprina. The sequence continues at coordinate 57,476,429 of NC_060954.1, forward strand.
TTTCAAAATCATTCCATATCTGATCACAAATCCAATTTTTAGCATTTGAGATGATAACATTCGATATCGAAAAAGGAATTTCATACATTTTAGTTGAATTTCGAGATGAAAGCTTATTCGATCACTTATTGAGTACAGATCAGTTCTGATCTCATCTTTTTGTTTTGCTTTTAATCACTTATTATGTAATTTGGCCCCAGATTAGATCTGATCATAAATTTCACTTTTGAGATGATGGCATTCGATATCGAACAATAAATCTAATGCATTATAGATACATTTCGATATCGGAATGTGTTTTTGATACCGATCAATTATTCTGTAATTTGGCCCTAGATAAGATCTGATTTGAGCATAAATTTTACTTTTGAAATGATGACATTTGATATCGAACAAGAAATCTCATACATTTTAGCATAATTTCGATGACGGAATGCTGTTTCGAAACGAAAGCTTATTCGATCAATTATTCGGTAATTTGGATCCAAATCAGATCTGATCTGATCATTTACTTTTGCGATGATGGTATTCGATATCGAACAAGAAATCTCATAAGTTTTAAATACATTTCGATATCGTAATGTCTTTTTGATATCTATCACTTATTCTATAATTTGGACCCAGATAAGATCTGATCACAAATTTCACTTTTGACATGATGGCATTCGATATCGAACAAGAAACCTATTACATTTGAGCTTAATTTCGACATCGAAATGTGTTTTCGAGACGACAGCTTATTCGATCACTTATTCGGTGATCTGGCCCAGATCACATCTGATCTTCGTTTTCGATTTTGAGATGATAGCATTCGATATCGTGCAGAAAATCTCATAGATTTTATATAAATTTCAACAACGGAATAAGTTTTCGATACCATCTTATCTCAGATCAGATCTCATCTGATCAACATTTTCACTTTTGAGATGATGGCATTCGATATCGAACATGAAATCTCTTACAATTTAGTTTAATTTCGATATCGATAATTTGGCCTCAAACCAGATCTGTCTTTCTTAAATTTGCATTTTGCAAACTTTTTCGTTATGTTTCTTGAAGTAAAAGTAACAATTTTGGGGGGGGGGGGGGGGTATTGTTTACTCTTTAAATCTGCTCATTTTAAATTCCTTTCAGGTATTTTGCATAATTTTATGTATTTTTTATACTTTATATTAAAGTTTTTTTCTAAACTTCACACTTTTTAATGACGTATTCAGTGTGTTATTGATTTTTGTTTTGTTTTTGCACAATCTAGACTCTAGATTTGATTTAATGTTTCATTTTTTATGCTTTTGATAAAACTATTCACGTTCAATGATCGCTAAACAATGCAAATTATTTTTCGCTATTTGCTATTTTTTAAAAATTTAAATGCAAATTTTATGCAGAAAAACATAAATCACTTGAAATCGATGATGGGTTTTTAATAAAGCAATATTTTGTTGATAAAAAAATAATCTAGATTCTTTAATAAAAAAATATTTATGCAGTATAATATTGTCAAAAATATGTTTAAATTTTTAAAAAATCACGAAATGAATTTCATATTCTAATCAGTTTTTATTCTCACCATCATCAGAAAAGATATTGATTTTTAAATACATCGAAATACCTATTGGGAGTAGGTCTACGATTCTATGACGATTCATCCATGTCATTCTTTTAATTTTCAAACTTCAACAGATTTTAAAATTCTTATCCCCTGACCAAACATTTATTAACTCCCATCATGTTGAAAATGACTCAAAGAGTCAGGTTTTATTGGAATTCATAACATATTATCCCAATGTAACGTTAACTTTAAATATTTTACATAGAGTACAATAAAACAAAAACATACCTATATAAATCAATAAAAGTGATAACTCATTTACAACAGCAACTTAACATGTGTTTCAACATGTTGCTTTCAAACCTGCCACTTCAAACTTCTGCAACAAACCAGTTAAATGTTTTTACTGCTTCTTCATTAAAGCAATTGCGCCGAAAAGAGGAATTTTTAAAGCAAAGAAATGACACATACCAGAGTTGGAAAATTGTAGTCTTGAAATAGTACCAACAGCAACTAGAACATAGAATAGACTATAGACTACAGTTGAATAGACTATAGACTTGGGTACAGACTGGAGTTCTAGACTATAGACTAGACTATAGACCAGACTATAGACTAGACTATAGACCAGATTATAGATTAGACTATAGACTAGACTAGAATATAGACTATACTAGACTGTATACTAGACTATATACTAGACTATAGACTAGACTATAGACTAGACTATAGACTAGACTATAGACTAGACTATAGACTAGACTATAGACTAGACTATAGACTAGACTATAGACTAGACTATAGACTAGACTATAGACTAGACTATAGACTAGACTATAGACTAGACTATATACTAGACTATAGACTAGACTATAGACTAGACTATAGACTAGACTATAGACTGGACTATAGACTAGACTATAGACTAGACTATAGACTAGACTATAGACTAGACTATAGACTAGAGTATAGACTAGACTATAGATTAGACTACAGACTAGACTATAGACTAGACTATAGACTAGACTATAGACTACACTATAGACTAGACTATAGACTACACTATAGACTAGACTATAGACTACACTTTAGACTAGACTATAGACTACACTATAGACTAGACTATAGACTACACTATAGACTAGACTATAGACTAAACTATAGACAATAGACAAGACAAAAGACTAGACTATAGACTAAACTACATGGGCTAGACCATAGACTGGACCATAAACTTTACTATAGACTATACATTTGGCTACACTACAGACTAGACTTTAAACTCCTCTATAGACTCAACTAAGTAGTACTTAACATAATTAAGAAGTACTTAACATGTAATAATCGAACAATCGACTTTTTGTCGAAAAAAGTCGAAAAGTCGAAGTGGACTATTTTGTTCCAAAAAAAATCGATAACTCGACTATCGCCTGTAAAAAAAGTCGAAAAGTAGACTTTGTTAATTAAAGTGAAAAAACGTCGAAAAGTCGAAAAAAGTCCAAAAGTCGGAAGAAGTCAAAAAGTCGAAAAGGCGAAAAAAGTCGATAAGTCGAAAAAGATCGATAAGTCGAAGAAAGTCGAAAAGTCGAAAATAGTCGAAAAAAGTCAAAAAGTCGGAAAAGGTCGAAAAGTCGGCTATTTATAAAATACATATAGTCGAGAAGTCGAAAAGCCGACTTTTCGTATAATGCAAAAAGTCGAATAGTCGACTTTTAACTAAATGCAAAAAGTCGAAAAGTCGACTTTTAACTAAATACAAAAAGTCAACAATAAGTTTCAACTATAGAACTCTAGTTCAGAGGTACTATAAAACTGACTTTTCCATCTCTGATATAAAATTTTCTTTTAAATGTACACAGACAGTCAGATAGTAACATTTAAGATTTAACATTTTTTTTAACATTTTGTTATTTTCTTCTCTTTATTTGTCTATAAACAACTTAAAATAGAAAGTGAAAATACTAGTTTAACTACTAACTTCCAAACTAAACAAAAAATTACGATAACAAAAAAAGAAAATCAATTAAAAACAAAATTAAAACAAGAGAAAAGAGTTAAAAAGATCCATCCAAACGACAACAATGTTTACAGAGAAAACCGTAATAAATGTAAAAAACAATAACAACAATAATATAGAAGAAGAAGTGTTGGAATTAAAGGTAAGAAATTAATAACAGAAACAACAACAAAACAACTGCAATTTGGGGGGAGTGCATACAAATGAAAACAAAAAGATCAACATAAACTCCTCTACAACAACAACAAGGTGTTGATAATGATATGTTGGCGATAACAAAGTTTTTTTATTATTTTGGAGTAAAACAATTTTTCAAGGTTATGGTAAAAACAAAACAAACAAAAAAACGCACAACAGTGACGAATGTGATAAAAATAATGAACACCTTAAAAGAGGAATGAATAACAACAATAACGAAAAAACAAACATTAAATTGTTTTAATTTTGCTAAAATTTATGTCCGTCCATCCAACCAATGTATGAATGAATGAATGAATTAAGAGGCAATATTTTATATTTTGTTGTTGTTGTTTTTTATAATATTTACGGAATATTTTTGGGTTCGCCAACTAATAAATGAGGAGTAGGTCAGGTACACCAAGTAATTGTTTTATTATTGTATGTTTTCAACAATAATTCAGTAGTATTGCAATTGTTTTAAAGGGTCATAGTCGGTTAAGATTGAATATATGATACCCTATGTAGAAATGGCTAAATCTTTAACTATTATGGGAACTATTAAAAGGCTGACTGTTGCAACTAAAACTTTATTTGGTACCGGGAATTGAAAATGTAAAAACCACTGGAAATGGAACCATATTTGGACCTGCGATTGAAAGTGAATGAATCTATTTATATAACAGATTTTGAAAATTGGACTATTTAAAGGACAGCGATGGAAAATGGGACTATAAAAGCGTGTCTACTAAAGCTACTGAAGCTTTTAAAAGTCCGACAATTCAAAATAAAGCTTTTTAAAGCCCGGGATTAAAAAAGGACAATAATGGAAAATGGGACCTTTAAAAGATCGTCGATTTAAAATGGGGCTCTTAAAAGTCCGAAAATTCAAAATAAAGCTTTTTTAAAGCCGGCGATTAAAAAAGGGGGATTATTTTTAAGGAAAACAAATGGAAATGGAACTTTTAATGGACCGATGATTCAAAATTGATATATTCAAAGTACCAACCATGCCTTCTTATTGATATATTATGTAAATAAACAATAACGATAATAAACTTAATGAAGTTTATATTGGCTTAATAAATAAACTTGAACATTTTATTTATGAATCTAAGAAACTATAACAGTAACGCCCTCTTTAAACCTCTCGAAGATCTTAACAACTTTATTCATTGGAAAAACTAACAATATTATTAAATAGTCAAATTATTAGGCTTAAAAGTTTTGACTTTCGCTTTTAAATAATTTACATATTTTTTAAAGATTTTATTATTATTTAAAGTTGTTTAAAATAAGTATACATAAGTGTAGATCTTTTAAAACGCCTCTTAATAGAATTATCAGTTTATTTATATGCAAATTTATTGATGGTCAATGTTTCGGTACATTGTTCACTTAATAAACTTTGTTATAATTTTTAAATATGATTTATGTTTTCATTAATAACATTTGAATTATTATTATTTCTTTCATTATTTAAGTTAATTAAAGTTTAAGTAATGAATTACTCTACATCTAATGGGTTTAAAGTACTCGTATGATTCTTTAATTACTTTGGGGTTTTTTTTTCTCACAACCCAGTTGGGGTTTGAAGTATTAAAAAGTTTCGATGTTTTGCTATTAGGCAAAAATTAAAATAATTGTAGTGAATTTTGTTAATATTTATTAAGTTTGTTATAAAGGCTAGTCTGAGCTAATGTATATAGTCTAGGACACAGTCTAGTCGATAGTCTAGTCTAGCTCTTGGTGTCCATAGATTGGAAATCTCCTTATTGATTAGCGAAGAACTACAACCGGCCATCTAATTGAAAACAGCAACAGTGGTCCTTAAACCTAACGAAGTTTAAATATCACCTTTAAGTTCGAAATCTATCAAAATCTTCTTACTATAGTCTCGTCTATAGTCTAGTCTATAGTTTAGTCTATAGTCGAGTCTATAGCCTATAGTCTAGTCTTTTGTCTTGTCTATTGTCTAGTCTATACTCTATTCTATAATCTAGTCTATAGTCTATTCTATAATCTAGTCTATAGTCTATTCTATAGTCTAGTCTTTAGTCTAGTCTATAGTCTAGTCTGTAGTCTAGTCTATAGTCTAGTCTATAGTCTAGTCTATAGTCTAGTCTATAGTCTAGTCTATTGTCTAGTCTATATTCTAGTCTATAGTCTAGTCTATAGTCTAGTCTATAGTCTAGTCTATAGTCTAGTCTGTAGTCTAGTCTATAGTCTAGTCTATAGTCTAGTCTATAATATAGTCTAGTCTATAGTCTAGTCTATAATCTAGTCTAGTCTATAGTCTAGTCTATAGTCTAGTCTATAGTCTAGTCTATAGTCTAGTCTATAGTCTAGTCTATAGTCTAGTCTATAGTCTAGTCTATAGTCTAGTCTATTGTCTACTCTATATTCTAGTCTATAGTCTAGTCTATAGTCTAGTCTATAGTCTAGTCTATAGTCTAGTCTATAGTCTAGTCTATAGTCTAGTCTATAGTCTAGTCTATAGTCTAGTCTATAGTCTAGTCTATAGTCTAGTCTATAGTCTAGTCTATAGTCTAGTCTAGTCTATAGTCTAGTCTATAGTCTAGTCTATAGTCTAGTCTATAGTCTAGTCTATAGTCTAGTCTATAGTCTAGTCTATAGTCTAGTCTATAGTCTAGTCTATAGTCTAGTCTATAGTCTAGTCTATAGTCTATTCTATAGTCTAGTCTATATTCTAGTCTATATTCTAGTCTATAGTCTAGTCTATAGTCTAGTCTGTAGTCTAGTCTATAGTCTAGTCTATAGTCTAGTCTATAATCTAGTCTATAATCTAGTCTAGTCTGTAGTCTAATCTATAGTCTAGTCTATAGTCTAGTCTATAGTCCAGTCTATAGTCTAGTCTATAGTCTAGTCTATAGTCTAGTCTATAGTCTAGTCTATAGTCTAGTCTATTGTCTACTCTATATTCTAGTCTATAGTCTATAGTCTAGTCTGTAGTCTAGTCTATAGTCTAGTCTATAGTCTATAGCCTAGTCTATAGTCTAGTCTATAGTCTATAGCCTAGTCTATAGTCTAGTCTATAGTCTATAGTCTAGTCTATAGTCTAGTCTATAGTCTAGTCTATAGTCTAGTCTATAGTCTAGTCTATAGTCTAGTCTATAGTCTAGTCTATAGTCTAGTCTATAGTCTAGTCTATAGTCTAGTCTATAGTCTAGTCTATAGTCTAGTCTATAGTCTAGTCTATAGTCTAGTCTATAGTCTAGTCTATAGTCTAGTCTATAGTCTAGTCTATAGTCTAGTCTATAGTCTAGTCTATAGTCTAGTCTATAGTCTAGTCTATAGTCTAGTCTATAGTCTAGTCTATAGTCTAGTCTATAGTCTAGTCTATAGTCTAGTCTATAGTCTAGTCTACAGTCTAGTCTATAGTCTAGTCTATAGTCTAGTCTACAGTCTAGTCTATAGTCTAGTCTATAGTCTAGTCTATAGTCTAGTCTATAGTCTAGTCTATAGTCTAGTCTATAGTCTAGTCTATAGTCTAGTCTATAGTCTAGTCTATAGCCTAGTCTATAGTCTAATCTATAGTTTAGTCTATAGACGAGTCTATAGTCTAGTCTATAGTCGAGTCTATAGTCTAGTCTATAGTCTAGTCTATAGTCGAGTCTATAGTCTAGTCTATAGTCTAGTCTACAGACTAGTCTATAGTCTAGTCTATAGTCTAGTCTATAGTCTAGTCTATAGTCTAGTCTATAGTCTAGTCTATAGACTAGTCTATAGTCTAGTCTATAGTCTAGTCTATAGTCTAGTCTATAGTTTAGTCTAAAGTCTAGTCTATAGTCTAGTCTATAGTCTAGTCTATAGTATAGTCTAGTCCTTAGTCTTATCTATAGTTTGGTCTATAATCGTATCTATAGTCTAATTTAAAGAATATTCTAGTCTAGTCTAATCTGTAGTTTAGTCTAATCTATCTTCCAATCTGTAGTCTGGCCTATAGTTAAATCAATAGGCTAGTCTATAATTTAGTTTATAGTCTAGTCTATATTCTCGTCTAAAGTCGTTTGATCAAATGTTTCATTTCTGTCGCTAACAACTGTAAAATTGATTAGAACTAAACCGTTAGTGACTGCTTTAAATAATTAATAAATATTTATAAAATTCAAGAAAAAATCTAAATGTTTAACGAAAAGCATTTAAAATAATATATCAAAATTAATTTTTTTATTTGCTCTCTGTTAAATTTTACATAAATAATGCAGCAAGTCCCCACAGAAATGGGCAAAACAAATCTGTTAAATAAAATTTCAAGTTCAGTTTATAAAATAAATTTACATTAATTAATAAGAAACCATATAATAAACTATATAAAAAGACCTACATATAATATAAAAAAACTATAGAGAGAAACGTTATGATGAACTTTGACAAACATCATCAATGTCAATGCAAACCTAAGCAGACATAATATTAATAAATTATTTTTTTTTACTTATTTAAATTATATAATTTTAATAACATATTTTTTTATTTTCTTTTTAGCCTTCTTCACGTCCCGAATCCGATTTTACCTTAGATTTGCCCCGTGCCGAACAGTTGCGCATTAAAATGGAGAAAGAAAAGAAATTCCGCCAAAGATGTCGTGTTATAACAACATTTTTAAGTTTAGTCTTCTTTCTATTGACCGTTATGGTCGTTAGTCTGGTCCTAACACGTGGTAAACGTATGTTTGGTAGTATGATTTAAAATAAAACCCTGCCTACATTAAAAGGGGCGGGCCTCACACATCTTTCTCTTTTTTACTAACATATGTATTTTTTTATTTCTTTTATAAATTAGTTTAATTTTGATTTTTTTAAGAATTTTTCAATTTTTTTTTTTAATTAGAACAAGTGCCGTAATTAATTGTTATTTTTTTTTCTTCAAATATAAAATAACAATAATATTTAAAAAAAATATTGTTAATTTGTAAAAAATATGCAAAATAAATATATTTAATTGTTAATAAAATGAAAATAATTGCTTATAAACTTTTAGTAAAATGTTTATAATGGCAGCAGTATTGTTAATAAATTATTTTGTGATCTTAGTTTTTAAGTTTAAATAAAATTAATTAAACATTTTATAAAATAATTTAAAGAAAAATAGGCCTGTTTTATAATTGTTTAATGAAAATATGTATAAAAAAATATTCTTGTGTAAATATTACTCCTGTGAGAATATAAATATGTGTTTGTATGTAACAAATTATGTCTGTATGTTTGTATAAAATATTAATTATATTTCTTTAGTGTTTATTATAATAATTAAAAAGCAGTAAATTTAACTAAAAACAATTATATAGTCTTTATACAATATAAATAAAAAAATAATATTTTAGAAAACAAAAAGAAGAAACAACAGAGTTTTATTCACAACAAAAGAAATTGCAAAGAAGTCAAGAAGAAGTAGAATTAATTTACACCATTAAAGTCCTACTATAGTCTAGTCTATAGTCTAGTCTATAGTCTAGTCTATAGTCTAGTCTATAGTCTAGTCTATAGTCTAGTCTATAGTCTAGTCTATAGTCTAGTCTATAGTCTAGTCTATAGTCTAGTCTATAGTCTAGTTTATAGTCTAGTCTATAGTCTAGTTTATAGTCTAGTCTATAGTCTAATCTATAGTCTAGTCTATAGTCTTGTCTATAGTCTAGTCTATAGTCAAGTCTATAGTCTATTCTATAGTCTAGTCTATAGTCTAGTTTATAGTCTAGTCTATAGTCTAGTCTATAGTCTAGTCTATAGTATAGTCTATAGTCTAGTTTATAGTCTAGTCTATAGTCTAATCTATAGTCTAGTCTATAGACAAATCTATAGTCTAGTCTATTTTCTAGTATATAGTATAGTATGCAGTCTAATCTTTACTCTTGCCTGAAGCTTAGTCTAGTCTATAGAAAGAACACTATTTATTGTATTAATTGTCGTTCAGTCCATATTATAAAAATATCACTGTTCAAACACAAAACTCTTACTTTTTAATGGTTACTGTCTTTGCTACACTCAAACAAAGACATAAACCAATATATTGCTATAAAACGTCAAGTAATTACATAACTTGACAACAGCAACTCACAGTGAGTTAATAGCTTAATTTAGTACAATTTGACATTAAAACTCAACATGTTTGTTTACAAAACATTAGAAGAAGAAAAATAATCTAATATGAATTTAAATAGTATTGGTCAGCCTGTGTAATACAACACCTTACAATATTACAATGTAATTTTGGAAAAAGTAAGAGTAGGTACCAATCATTAAAAAGATTTTGTTATATGATGTTAGTGCATTTAAGTAATATGTGTTGAATTGGATATCTAAACTGACAATTATTTCTGAGTCCATTTGGTACATTAAAAGGTGGTTGTTGTTATACATGACAGACATCTTTATAAAATCAAAATACCTTCCACTTTATAGTAGCGTAGTTCATAAACAGATGACGAATGTGAATTCCCATTAAAACAAAAATATTAAAAAAGAAATTATAATTTCAACAACAAAGCGAAAAAAAACATTTATTATTCCTTGGAAAATTTCATATTTAAATGCTAAAAGTTATAAATCCAAAGAAGCTGAAAACTAAAAAATGTTGCTACACTTCTTATACAAATCACACAAATTAAACTACGTGCTACTGGTTCTGGCAATTACGTTTTTGGGAAATGTAAAAGCAGAAACCAGCGAAACACCAAAGAACGTGACAGTTAATAAAATACCGGCTAAAGCAGCAGCTGAACAAAAAAGTGTTAAAAAAGAGCTTAAAGTTAATATAACAGACGAGGCAATCGAACAGATAACAACGCCTAAGGAACCAGATGATCATACCGAAAAACTGGTCATTATAGATGAGAAATCGGTTATAGAAACCTCTGGTAAAGCATTAGAACAACAGCCGCCACCACAGCCAGTGGATGAAGAATTTACTTTAAATGATCCTGATGATATTTCTGATTCATTGAAAACTGGTTTCTATTTCTTTTTGATCCTAAGCTCGGGAGCTATTGTATTTATAGTGTTTAAAATTTATAGGTATGTTTAAGGCACAAATTCTTTTTATTGATTAATTATTTTCAAAATGTTGCTTTTACCAGGTTGCGTTTATCACGAGCTGAACGAAAATATGGAGTTCAGGGAGATCGTTCCACTCAGGAACTAACACCACTACCTATTTCCATTGAAGATGGTCATAGTGATGATGAAGATCAAACACTTTTTGAGGTACAACGTCAAAATATTAGAATATTATGAGTTTTTTAAGTTTGTTTATTGTAAAAGAAATCTTTCTATGGAAATTTTTATAAAGTCCTACTAAAACAAAAGTTAATATTAAATATTTTTGTAAATGTTGCCTTAACAAAATTTAACATGTGGTCTCTCTATATAGATTTGCAAATAAGAACACGACATTGTTTAAATGTACGTTTATTGTATTATATTTATATTTCTTTTTTATTCTTGTTAAGTTATAAGTTTTGCTAATTTTCCTAGAAACATTTTTTTGTTTTGTTTATTACATTGTAACAATTATGTAGAAGAGAAATAATGTTTTTTTCGATTTATTTTATATTTTATGCTTGCCAAATATAAAACCCAAGAATTCTTGTTATTAATCTAAACTAAATAAATGTTTGTGATACTAATAAAATTTTTGTGTGTAGTTTAAATGTTAAAATTTGTGTTAGACTAGATTTCCTATGGATCGAGCTTTAATACCAAGCTATTTACTAGACAAAAACTAGAAAAAATCCAGAAAACTTGACTTAAACCCAAATAATAGATTAGACTATAAGCAAAACTGTAGGCTAGACTACAAACTAAATTGTAGTTATTGCTCTGGCACAACTGAGATCGATATGGAGCAACAGGCTTAACGCCCATCTCAATATATGCCCATCATCTTTATGGACTAACCCTATAGAAGTGGCGCAATTTCTTGGCTTGGACCTAAATACAGAAACCCCGGATTAAAATTGTATAGTTTAAGCTGTTACAACAACAACATAACTACAAACTAAACTTAAGATTAGATTATAACATAGACTGAAGAATATAAACGACTTCAGACCAGACTGTAAACTAAATTGTAGACTAGACAATACAGTATACTATATACTAAACTAAAGATCAGAAAATACACAAGATTATAGACCAGGCATTAGGCTATACACACTTATATATAACCTAAAGCAATATCGAATCCCACGACAATTGGATCTTCGATCCGGATTTACCCGAGTGATACTCGGCCAAAGATTGCCAAGCCAGCGGCAGCTGTTTCAATCGAAAGATTTTTCTCTATAGAGAAAGAAAGAAATTCCTATAAGGAATGAACTTTCTTTCGACCGCAGTGTTGTTGTTGTTGTAGCAGCGACACGTGTAAAACCGGTGTAGCTGGGTTGACAATCCTTGGTCGTTGTTCTCCGTTAAACTCCGAGTCGTTCCGATGCGAAGAACCGATTGTCGTAGGAACGCTTCGGCCGCAGTGGTGGCCTCTGGTAGTTTAGTGTTCTAGTCTGACAGACCAGAGGTGGTGGAGCGCTCAACAGGTCCAAAAGAGGCCTATGTGTATTTCAAACTAACTAACATCGGTCACAGTCGGACTGCGCCAACATAAGCGTTGTAGATTTGACAAATTTATTTTCCTTTTAAAATTGTTACTTTAACAAAGAAAACTTAGGAAAATTACACTTACCTTTTTTGTCCTAAAAGTAACACAATTAAAATATTATAAAATTTATAAGGAAATTTATTTAATTACACTTTTTTCTTATATTTTTCTCATTTTTTTTTTAAACTCGAGCGTTTTTGCCTTTATTTTTTTTTTTAATTAAACTTTTTTACTCTTTTAGATCACTTATAACACCTTAAGCACTAATTTTAAAAACATTATTTTTTCAATTTTAACACAATTTTTTTAAGAATTCTTCTTCTTACTTTTGACGAAATGTCATAGAAATTGTTAACACTACACACAGGGTGTAATGATGGGAAATAGTCTTTTGAAAGCGGATGTTGTAGAAAATGAATTTGCAACAAACAGGAAGTGAGTTTTAAATTTGTATTTTAACGGTAAGAATGTGAATTTAAAGTTGAATAACAGATTGTTAGATAAAATACAGTTAATAAATCGACATACTGTCGACTCTTTGTTGAAAAATCGAAAAAAAAGTTGAAAAATCGGCGAAAAATCGATTTAGTAAATTAAAAAAACAAAATATGTAGACGAAAAGATCGAATCAAGACGGATAAATCGAATAATGTTAAACAAACTATCAAAAACAAAAAAGTAAAATGCCGATATTAAAAAAGCAAGAAAAATGTATTTTTCCGAAATTAAAAAAAAGTCGGAATATCAATTAATATCGAAAAATGTCAATAAATTTACTGACTTATAAGAAAATTCAGATAATGATTTTGAAAAGAAAAGTTTAAAAGAGTAAAAACGTCCATATTGCAAATTAACTGATAATGTTTTTGTTGTCATAAGGATCCTATAAATTAATTATTCACTATCAAACTACCCTAGCCAGTCATCAAAGCCTTAAATTATCATTAGCACCTATTTTTTAAAACTGACTTCCATATACTAAGAAGGCTTACAGTTTGCTGTTGCAACCCAACCAACATTTTTTCTTACTTACTTACTTACTTACCTAACCCAACCGACAACTTTAACTATTAATAAGTAGAAACAAGATTTTGTTTGTGCGTTTTTTATTTTGTGTTATTACTTCGCAATGAATGGATTGCCATTGATATTTTCTTTTCAGCAGCATACTTTTAGGAAGCAATAAAAAATCTATGACCTTGAAAAAGCGGCGTTTGTGGTGAATTTCTTTTTTATTTCCCCACACCTCTTTATCTACCACACTTTGTTATTCACTGCACTTTTTATTCACCACACTTTTTATTCATCACGATTTTATTCACCGCATTTTTTATTCCACACGATTTTATTCACCACACCACCAAAATAAAAATAAATCCCCCGTTAGGGCGCACCCAGAGGCGGACAAAGTCCATATTTTCCAAACTGTGGGCCCCAAACAGATCCTCGACTAATGACCCTACAGCGCGTAAGTCTATAAAAACGATTTTCTAACTCATCCTTGTTTATGAGTGTGTGGGTTTTTTTCCTGCTGCTACTTGTTGTTTTTGCAATTTAGGTACTAGGATATGGAAATTATAAAAACTAAAAAATACCAAACAAAATTTTCGTCTCTAACTTATTGATGTCCCCCTTTCTAGCATTTTTTCTCAAATTTTGTGGAGTTTTTTTTTTGTCTTTCTGACAGTTGTCGACATTAATATTTCTATGTGGTTTTAATCGGGAAAGAAGACAATAAGTGAAGTTCGGATAAATTCGAAATTATCCCATAAAATCATTTTTATTCAAATTATTTGTTTATTTTTATTAAAACGGCTTTTTAATAGAAAAGAAATTTCAATTTCCATCTCTGCTTTGAAATCGCTCTTTTCATTGACAGCTAGCTGTCACATTGATTACAAACAATCTGGTAGTTTATCAGTGAAAAAATAACTCTACTACTTGAAGAGTTTATTGCGATTTTTTAATTAAAATAACTAAAATAAACGACTTTAAATAATAACAAATATAATAAAAACAAAATTTTTAGTTTCTTAGTTAAACAATATATTGAAAAAGGTAAAAATTTAAGCAAATTTAAAGCATAAAAACAAATGAAAAAAATTTGTCAATACACATAAAAATTTCCAACTAGTTTGTGGTTATGTGTCAATGTATATTTTTTTTCTTTAACACAAAGTGTTTTAAAGGACAAAGAAAAGTAGATAAAACAAAAATTACATTCAGAAAAAGTTAAAATAGTAAACTAAAACTATAATAAAATATATTAAAATAAAGAAAATAGTTAAACAATATAAAATATGATTGTGCAAAAAGAAAAAATAAATGGAAATATATATTGAGAAATCAGAGACATTTTAATTTGCTTTAGCTTTGTTGCTGCAAGAGTAAAAGAGCAGCAATGTATTTTTAAAGGGTAACGTATGTATTACCCTAAGCTAGACAAGGCAAGCTATAGGATAAAACAAGGTTAAATACAAATGTCAGTAAAATTAAAAAAAAAAATAAAACGAAAAGACAAACTTTAATTTGTTGAGGTTTAATTTTGTTAAATTTTTCTTTATATTTAAAATAAAAATTTAATTCAATATTTTTCTAGAAAATTGTAAAATTTAATTGTGTAATATTAAAGAAATTTGTTTAGTAATAAACTTTTATTTAAAGGGTATGTAAATATATCTGGTACATTATTTTGTATTAACTTCCTGCTTCTTTTTTTTGCGTGTGTATTTTAAATGCTGCTGGTTGTTTTTTTGTAATGTTTGTTGTGAAATATATATTGAGGAAAACACACAAAAAAACTTTCTCAAATTTCTGTTGCAAATTAATTTTTTTCTTTTTGTCTTCTTAATTTTCAACTTTGTTGTAGTTTTTTTTATTAAAACAACATATGTTTTAATTTACATATACAAATATATGCAAGATGTATAACTGTAAAACTGCTTGTGTAAATTGTATTTGTATGTTTTGCCCACAAAAAATGGAGTTTATTTTCGTTTTCTTTGATTTATTTATCAGGGTCTTTCCCATTGTTGTTACTGTAATTACTATATACATATTTATGTATGTAAATATGTATGTATACATTGGTAGATAAAGTACTTAAGAAACAAAGATAAATAACCTTCACTTTTTTTAATTTCAATTTTGGAGTTTATTTACTTCAAATTAATTTTTTAATGAACTTATAATATTGTTTCTTTTTTTAAATCATACGTGATATTTTCAAAATTTTGCAATTGTCATACTAGTATATTAGTCATGCATTCGGTTAGTTGTTATGAATGATTCTTGAATAAATGTAGACTTCTTAGTCCACAAGTTTAGATTATAATGTAAACTTTATAATTATGATATTTACTTTAATAAATACTAACCATATATTAGGCTATAGACCTGGCTTTAAACAAGACTAAAGACTAGGCTATAAACAAGAATATAGACTTTTAGATAGACTAGAATATTTTCAATAGACCAGACCATGGAAGAATGTTAAAAGTAATTGTAATCGAAAGTTTTTCTATTTAAACTAATTTTTTTTTATAAAAACCTAAATTCCAACTTATTTGTCATTTCTATAGAAAAAATTAAATTGAATAAATCTATAAAAATACGGACCACAAGAGCATTGAAAAGATTACGAGCAAAATCACCACCGCCGCCGTCGTTGCCGTCGTCAATCGAACCGTCAAAGGAGCAACTAACTCCTACAACATCAACAACGCAGTCTTTACAAGAACATAAGACGTTAGCACAAACGAAAAAATACCATACAACATCATCATCATCATCGTCGAGCACCTCTAAAATTGCAACAAATTCCAAACAAAAAATGCAACGTCAAGGTTCCCATGGAACGTCGGCACAGAAACATACAAATCTCGATGAAATATGGACAGATTTAGAGCAGGGCATTAAGCAAGTATTCCAGCAGGAACAATCATTAACAACGGAACGTTATATGCAATTGTATACGTATGTCTACAACTATTGTACCAGTGTTAATACTATGCAGAACAACAGTAGTCGTTCGAAAAATCTGGGCGGTGCTCAATTGGTGGGCAAAAAATTGTACGAACGTCTTAAGGACTTCCTCAAGGACTACTTGAGTGATTTGCTTAACAATTTTATAGCCATTAAAGGCGAAGAGGTCCTCTTAGATCACTACACCAAACAATGGGTTCTGTATCAGTTTTCCAGCACTGTCTTAAATGGCATTTGTTCCTATTTGAATAGACATTGGGTAAAACGGGAATATGAGGAGGGTCAAAAGGGTATTTACGAAATTTATCGTCTAGCTTTGGTCACCTGGAAGGAACAGTTATTTAAGGTTCTTAATGAACCCGTAACAAATGCCGTACTCAAATCCATAGATGAAGAAAGAAAAGGCAAAACCATAAAACGTTCATTGATACGTGATGTTATCAACTGCTATGTTGAATTGGGTTTCGACGAGGAGGATGAAATGGACAATAAAGATCATAAGAAACAGAAATTGTCTGTATATCGGGATCATTTTGAAAAGAAATTCTTGGCTGAAACGGCGGCATTCTACAAACACGAATCGGAAACATTTCTCAGTAGCAATACTGTATCCGAGTACATGAAACATGTAGAGAAACGATTAGACGAGGAGCGTAAACGTGTAAATGGTTTAGATTTTGATTCTGTACTCACCTCCTACTTGCATGTTAGCACTTTGGATAAATTGGTGGAAACCTGTGAAGTGGTTAGTATTACAAATGAATATATTATTGTTAAAAAACGGGGAAATTATTTGTAAATTGTTATTGTTTTTTGTTAGGTTCTGATTGAAAAACATTTAGATGTATTCCGCTCTGAATTCCAAAATCTCTTAAATGCCGACAAGAATGCCGATTTAAAACGTATGTACACTTTGGTGGCACGCACACCACGCAATCTGAACGAGCTGAAAACCATACTGGAGGAACACATATTACAACAAGGCTCTCAGGCCATTGAAAAATGTGGTAACACAGCAGCCGCTAACGATCCCAAGATCTATGTTCAGACCATATTGGAAGTACACAAGAAATACAATGCCCTTGTCTTGACCGCCTTTAACAATGACAACGGCTTCGTCTCAGCTCTGGACAAAGCCTGCGGTAAATTCATTAACTCGAATGTTGTCACACAGGTTAATAGTGCCAGTAAATCTCCCGAATTATTGGCTAAATATTGTGACATACTGCTTAAGAAATCATCCAAGAATCCTGAAGAAAAGGAACTAGAAGACAATCTAAATCAAGTAATGGTCGTCTTTAAGTATATTGAAGACAAAGATGTCTTCCAGAAATTCTATTCGAAAATGTTGGCCAAACGTTTGGTCAATCACACCTCAGCCTCAGATGATGCCGAGGCTGTTATGATATCAAAACTTAAGCAGACGTGTGGCTACGAATACACCATCAAATTGCAACGCATGTTCCAGGATATTGGTCTATCAAAGGATTTGAATAACAATTTCAAACAACACTTGCAGACCAACAATATACGCATGGAAATCGACTTTAGCATTGAGGTTTTATCTTCCGGCTCTTGGCCTTTCAATCAGAGCAGTAGCTTTTCCTTGCCCTCGGGTTTAGAGAAAGCCGTACAACATTTCAATACGTTCTATGCAGCTCGCCATTCGGGACGCAAGCTTAATTGGCTGTATCATATGTGCAAAGGTGAATTGTCAACGAATTGTTTCCTCAATAAATACACACTGCAGGCCAGTACCTTCCAAATGGCTGTATTATTGCAATTCAACGATCAGACACGTTATTCAGTGAAACAGTTGTTGGAAAATACACAAATCGAACAGGAACATCTGAAACAGGTAAATTTTGTTTGAATTTTTATAGATTTTATAGTTTCATGTACGATTGCTTATACAATCTTCTAATTCATATTATTTACCCTTTTAGGTTTTACAAATTTTGCTCAAAGCTAAACTTTTAACCTGCACCGATGATGAAAACTCCCTGACGCCCAATTCCATGATGGAATTATATCTTAACTACAAAAACAAAAAGTTACGCATCAACATCAATCAACCTTTGAAGACTGAACTTAAGGTCGAACAGGAGGCCGTACATAAAAACATTGAAGAAGATCGCAAGCTAC
This sequence comes from Lucilia cuprina, assembly GCF_022045245.1. NCBI lineage: Eukaryota > Metazoa > Arthropoda > Insecta > Diptera > Calliphoridae > Lucilia > Lucilia cuprina. The sequence continues at coordinate 57,494,917 of NC_060954.1, forward strand.
TCATACAAGCTGCCATCGTACGCATCATGAAAATGCGCCGAAGATTAAATCATACTCAACTCATCACCGAAGTACTCAATCAATTGTCATCGCGTTTTAAACCCAAAGTACCGGTGATTAAAAAATGCATCGACATCTTAATCGAAAAAGAATATCTAGAGAGAATGGAGGGACAAAAGGACACATACAGTTATTTGGCGTAAATTCAAGAGAAGAAAAAATCGTAATGGGATGAAAAATTCAGAATAATTCGTGTTTTTTTTTTTACTTGGAACATAATTGTGTATTTTTTCATTTATATTTTTATTTTGTCGCCAATGCCACCGCTTTTGTGAATGTGAGGAAAGAAACGAAGAAAGTAAACAGATCTTTATGTTTTGTTCTTATCTTATATAAACATTTTATATTACACATTGTTATTATGATTATATAGAATTATTATCATTTTCAACAATCTTCTTTGATTGATTATTTTTCATACATTTAACTTTCTTCTTTTATTTGTTTGTTTCTTTAGTTTTATTTCATTTTCTATTTCCTTCTCAATTTGTTGTCTTGAAATTATTTGTTTATTTGTTGTGTATAAATCTAGGAAAATTCAAAAAAAAACCGACCCTTGATCTGTAGGATTAGTCCGTATTTTTGAGGTTAAAGAAAACTTAAAGTAAATGGCGAATATATTTTATATATTCTTAAAAAAATACAATATTTTTAAATTTTATTATAATAAAATGTTCTTTTCTATTTGTATAAGAAAAGTTAGAGCTTGAAAAGCAGCAAAATTTGATTTCAAAATCAAAGGATCTTTGAATTTCTTTAATTTCAACAAAGTTCTAGCAAACTCTAAATAATCAGATTTATACAACTATTTTTTTTTTTTAGTTTTGAACTAATATTTTGTCATTTAATTGTAATATTCTTTCTCTTTTTGTTTTTACAAAAACCACGCCACACCAATTCACTTCTTCATCTCCACACTCTCTAGCTCTTTTTCTAATGTCCTTTGTCATAATAATAATAAAAAAAATTGTTTTTTTTTTAATTTTTGTATTTTTTAACGAAAATATTTCATTATTATCCTGTAGCTTTAAAAACAAACTGGAAAAACAATATTTTACTATTATATTTTTTACATTTAAGTTAATTTAAATAAATAAAACAAAAAAATTAATAATTGAAAATTTCAATTCCAATTTCTATATTGAATGCATGCAATTTTTCATTAGTATTTTATTTGTTTATTAATTTCCAACAAATTAATTTTTGCACTTAAGAACACAATCGTGAAAAAAACAGAAATTTTGAATCCCTTTTACATACAAAAAAAAAACCTATAAAACAGATCTATAGCATAGAGTAAAAATATGCATTAAAAACGTAATAAAAAATAAAAACAAATATATATAATATATATAAATAAAACTCATAATAAAAATTAAAAAAAAAAAAACAGAAATATGTTTTATTTAGCAACATCTACTCGGAGACCCAAAGGGTCTATTGTGATTTAATAAAGAACAAGTAGGAAAGTATAGTCGGGCATGGCCGACCATTTAATACCCTACACCATGAGTATATTTTTAAAATTTTTACTTTTTATAAAGAAACTTTTATGTTGAATATTATTCCAAAATATTTAAGCAATTTATTGATAAAAAAACTAAAATTTCTAAATGACGCTTTATATAGGTCAAATATGGGCCGATCCTCGGTAAATTTTGGAAAAGATTATATTTTGAAATAACAGTTAGTTTTGTTGAGTTTCATTGCGATACAAATGGTTACAATTTTAGATGTTTAAGACATTTTTTGAAGGGGGGTTTGTATGGGGGCTAGGTTCAAATAAGGGCCAACCCTTATGTAAAACTTATTTGTGCCAATTTTTAGAGAGATAGCAGAATATTTGACGTAATTATGGCATAAAAAGTTCAAATCGTGAGGTACGGTTGTATGAGAGCTAGGTGAAATAATGGACCGATTTCAACCATTTTCAATAGGCTTCGTCCCTGTGCCAAAAAACATGCTTGGTCCAAAAAATTGCGGCCTGTACCTTGCGCACAAGGTTTACATGGACAGCTAGACGGACATGTCTTAATCGACTCAAAAACTGATTCTGAATCGATCGGTATACTTTAAGGTGGGTATTGGACCAATATTTTTGTATGTTGCAAACATCAGCACATACGTATAATACCCTCCCCACTATAGTGGTGTAGGGTATAATAAAGAACATGAAAATATGAAAGAAGACAGAAAAGTAAGAGAGAAGAGTAAGAATATCCCCCCATAAATAATTACAAAATGGACCTGTTTGACCAATACATTCCCCTGATAAAACCCAAAATGTCGCTTAAGTCACAACCTGCTACATCTCCCAGATCATCGTGGAATCTATATCTTTAAACACAATTTTCTGACTACTTTTTTTTAGCTGTAGTTTATATATCTTTTCATGCATAAGTTTGAATCAACCTACGTGACATCTGATTTTAGACTTTTTTTAAACGTCAAAGATGACACCTCTGTATACTTTATGCTTAGACTTTGTATTCTGGGACAGTTGCATAAGATATACCCTTAAGTATCCAGTCGCTCCTCGTCCTCACACAGTGTACAAAAATCCTGCGTGTTGCCGAGCCAATTTCTCTTAAAGGCCCCAATTGTGCAGTGACCAGTTAAGACCCCTTATTCTTATACTCTTCCTGTCCAATCCTAATAGTATTTTGGTTGCTTTTGGGTTTAATTTTGGCCATAGTGCCCTAGAAACCCTGAAATCCAGCCTACTGTGCAGAGTTTTTGAATTACTTAGAAATTAACCTGTAGTAATAACATATAGGGGGCTTCACAGAACTATAATTATTATTAATATCGAGTTCTGAGCTAGTTACCAAGCTACAGTGTGTCATGTCACATCAACATAAATTGTTACCACCGACCCGTAATAATATGTGTCTTAATGATATCCAGATCGCCAAGATTTCCATTTTGGATCGTCAGTAAAGACTTCGCACCCTTCAAACAGTACTTTGGACCCGATCCACTCATCCCTACAAGGAATCACTACTGAAAGTGTTACTCCAAAGTCAAAGATCGTACCCAAATGGCTCACGACAATCGGTTCTTCGCACCAGAACGACTCGGAATTCAACGAACAACGACCAAGGATTGTCAAGCCAGCTACTTTACAAGTGTCGCTGCTACAACAACAACCAAATGGTCAGAAAAGCCATTCGTACTTACCTCAATTCCTCTATTCTCGAGTGGCCTATCCGCTTTGGTCTTACTAGAGCTGATTCGAACAGTCTAAATAAGTTCCTAGCCGTTACACTCACAACATATTTCTCAATGAGAAGCAGATTTAGAATAATATCCAGAGCCGCCTGCGGTGTAATGCCGATACAAGCACAACTTTCATCTTAACCGAGTATAAGTCTATAGCTACTTTTCCATACTAGTCTATAATACAAATTTACATATTTAATATAATCTTTAGTTTATAGTCAAGACTATAATCTAGTCTAGTCCAGAGTCTATTCTATTGTATAACTCAATAGTCAAATCTATAGTCTAGTTTATAGTCTAGTCAATATTTAAGTAGATAATCTAGTATATAGTCGTGTCATTAGTCAAGTCTAAAGTCATGTTTATATTCTAGTCTATAATTGTCCATATATTTCATAGTCTGTCAAATGTCCAGTATATAGTTTATATACTAGTCTTTAGTCTATAAAATAGCCTATAGTCCAGTCTTTATTTAAGTATATATTTTAGTATATATTTTAGTCTAGTCTTTAGACTAGTCTCTAGTTTAATCTATGGTCAAATCTTTAATTTATTCTATTGTATAGTTTAGTCTATTATTAAGTATAAGCTAGTCTACAGACCATAGTCTAGCCTCTAGTATAGTCTACATCATAGTCTGTAGTTTAGTCTATAGTCAAGTCTGAAATCTATATTCAAGCCTATAGTCAAGTCTGAAATCTATATTCAAGCCTATAGTCTTGTCTTTGGCCAAGTAGTCTAATCTTTATTCTAGACAATAATATAGTCCATTGTATAAAGTATAGTCTGGATAGTTTGTCTATTAACTAATCTAAAGTCTGATCTTTATTGTAGTCTATATTCTAATCTATAGTCTAGTCTAGAGTCATCTATAGTATAGTCTTTAGTTGAATTTATAGTAAACAGTCTATAGTCAAATCCATAGTATAATCTAAAGTGTAGAAATCTTGTTATTACGTTATTACATTACGATTCGAATCTCCGTCAATAAAATAACAACTTACAAAAATATAGTCATGCTATGTTAGATCTTACAAAGTTGCCAGTAAAATGTGCAGAAAATGTCTAAAATATTCTCAACCTACAAATTTTGTCTTGCAATATTTTCGGTAATGCTTTTTCTGACAACGTTGCAAATGAGTTCAGACGTTTATTAGACATTTTCTGAACATTTTACTGACAACGTGGTAAAATCTGACAACAGTGTATCACGGCTTTTAAGATCGTAATACAGATTGTCAACTGTCAACTTACAAATTTTGTCTAGCAATATTTTCGTTAATGCTTTTTCGGACAATGTTGCAAATGAGCTCAAACGATTATTAGACATTTTCTAAACATTTTACTGACAACGTGGTAAAATCTGACAACAGTGTATCACGGCTTTTACTATCATAATACAGATTTTCAACATACAAATTTTGTCTTGCAATATTTTCGTTAATGCATTTTCTGACAACGTTGCAAATGAGTTCAGACGATTATTAGACATTTTCTAAACATTTAACTGTCAACGTGGTAAGATCAGATTGTCAACTTACAAATTTTGTCTTGTAATGTTTTTTCTGACAACGTTGCAAATGAGTTCAGACGATTATTAGACATTTTCTGAACATTTTACTGACAGCGTTATCACGGCTTTTAACGGTCGTAATGCACAGACTACACACAATCCCAAAGTAATGAAATAAAATGGAATATGCTTCTTCTTTTTCTTACGATTCCATTTTTTGAAATTAATTAAAAAAAAAATAACTCAAAATCTTTGTAAATATATATGTATATAAATATTTATTTTATATCATCCAAAAACTTGAAATATTTCATAATAATGGCAAAAAATATATAAGAAAATATTTTATAAAACAAATCTTAGATTTGTTTTAGTCTTTGAATATTTGCAGATTTTACAGTAGAATAAATGTTTGTAACAGTGTCTAAAATGAAATACAAAAAATTTTAAATTGTCTAAAGTTATAACTAAATTATTTAAAAAAAAAAAACATTTAATAAACAAACTAATTCTTGACAATATTGCATTAAATGTAAAATTTCAAAATTCTTAAATTTTTAACAAAATATATATGAATTACATAGAATTATTCAATAAACACACTATTGAATAGTGGTGATTTTTGTTTGATAATAAAAAACATAAGGTAAATATTAAATTAAACTAAAAATTTGGTTTATAATATACACTAGTGTATATGAGATCGAAATAGGCTTGAAATAGGATGAAAGTAAGGAAAGTATTTTAAAATAATAAAACGCTAAAATTAAAAAAAAAATCTTAAGAAATACATAATAAAGAAAACAGAGTCTTAGGAGAAAATAAAACTAAAGAATAGTATAAAGATAGGAAAAAAAAAAACAAAATAAATTGTTGAACATCAGCTTCAGTCTTCATCATCCAAAATTATGGTTTTCGTTTGAAAACGCATACGTTTAGTATTTTTTATAATACCATTGGTAAGAAGATTTTTACCCTGTTTCGGACAAGGCAACTCCTGCCACAAACGTTTTAGTTTTATCACTGCCGTTGCATTATAATCGTAATGTTTTTGTTGTGTATTATTATGATTATTATCAATTTTATGTAATTTTATTGTTGGTATTTTCTTCAATGTTAAATTATTTGTTGTACTGGCTGCAGTAGTCATATTGTTGGCGGGTAAGTTTGCTGATGTTGTTTGATCCATTTGATGGTTGAGAGTTTCATCTCTTACGACAAGAGAGGAACAACCACGTTTTTGATGGCAAGTAGCAGAAGATTTGTGATTTTTAATATCCGATTGTTGCTGTTGATTAGTTGAATGCTGTGATATATCCGAATCATGGGAGATTTTTCTGGGGGAAAGAATACAAAAATTTTAAAGAAGTTTCTTTTCTAGTCTATTGCCTTCTACTAACCTTTTCAAATAAGTGTATTTATTAATAGTAGGCGGTGGTGCTGCACATATTTTATCCGGCTCTTCGGGATGACAACCGTAATCTACACCTCTTAGCCAATGTTCATAGCGTTCTGGCTGAAAACGTCTAACAAAAGTTTCCATTGAGATTTTCACCATATCTTTGTGGCAATGACAAATTGATGCCCTCTTTCCATACTCAATCCAACGTTTTGAAGCAAAATTAGTCGATTCAGCGCCATTAAAACCATGATTAAAACCAGCATGATAGCCATAGGGAAAGGTAATCATTATTTCTCCCGCCTCTTGGGTAATACGATTGAATGGTATTTTATTTTGACGCAAAACATGTGGACTTATTAAAGTCATCTTATGCCTTAAATGAGCATTACAATTCTGATAATTTTCATAGAAAATACGATTGGCCAACTTCTCCAGTCGACGACCATAAGCAGGCGGTATGGCATACCAGGTTTTTGGTGCTCCAAAGTGTAAATAATTAATTGAATATAGATCCATATCTTCGGTATGCCAGGCAAAAGAACTCTTCCACATGCCAAAATATAGATAGGCGGTATTAACACCATCTATCTCTATGCCATAGTCTTTGTTAACAAAATTCAAAATAGTATCTAGTCTATCAATGTTCCACACATCTAAATCATTGTCACTTAAAGAGCCCTTGACATCGGCCGCATAGAGCGGTGCTATATAGGTTACATTTTTCCAATATTTTCTTTCTAAATCATCATAGTCAAAGTGTTTAGGCGTTTGATAGCGTTCTGATTCGGCCAGCTCTTTGAACTGGCGCAGAGTCATAGAACGTTTCATGACATTGATTTGTTGATATTCACCTTGTTTTCTTTTGGAAATAAAAGCATAAAATTAAAAAATCATTTGTTTCTATTTAGCAAATTATCAATCTAGTTTGTCTAAATGTTTGGACTAAGGTCACTTGTGTTTTGTTTTATTTAGTAATCTTGCCCTTAACCCATTTTTTGTTCTCTAACATTTACATTTCCATTATACATACCCCGAAACGACCTGACATATTGGTGCTGGTATTGTCATATTTATTTCATCGATATCATAACCCGATTTCCTTGGCTGCCATTCAGGGGGTGGTATTATTTTCACCAACCCAGCCAAATGTGCTCCCCTCGATTCTATGTAGTCTATGTAGCTAGAGAAATCTTTAAATTCTTCATAACTGGGGCGAAATGTCATAATGCGGGGTATTTTATTACGATCATCTTCTGAATTATCAGACATTTTTTCTAAAATAATTCAATTATTCTTTGGTTATTTTTATAATTTTCCCCCGTCTATTTTTTTTACATAAAAATAAAAATATTTTTATTGTATTAAAAATTGTTTGACATCTCTGTCATGAAAAGTGTTGCCAATGTTTAAAAATTTTGTCCAAAAAGTGAAAATGAAAAATGAGAAATAAAATATACAATTATTTCTATAAACAAACTTTACAAAAAAAGAACTTCCAAAGAAGCGAAAAAGTAGTAGAATTTACTCCATGGAAGTACTGAAAAAGACCTGAATATGTTATGATTTTAACACAGGCTTGTCATTAGGTTTCTATAAATCAACTTTCGAATAATCGAACAATCGACTTTTTGTCGAAAAAAGTCGAAGTCGACTATTTTGTTCCAAAAAAGTCGATATGAAAAAAGTCGAAAAATCGATTTTGTAAATAAAAGTCGAAAAAAGTCGAATAAGTCGAAAGAAGTCGAATAAAATCGGAAAAAGCCGAAAATAGTCGAAAATAGTCGAAAGAAGTCGAATAAAATCGGAAAAAGCCGAAAATAGTCGGAAAAAGTCGAAAATAGTCGAAAAGTCGACTATTTATAAAATATTAAAAGTCGAAAAATCGACTTTTAATTAAATGAAAAAAGTCGAAAGTCGACTTTTCATAAAATGCAAAAAGTCGAAAAGTCAACTTTTCATAAAATGCAAAAAGTCAAAAAGTCGACTTTTCGTTTCAACTATAGAACCCAAGTCTGTACCTATTAATTTTTTATTACGATAACAATTTGACGTTTGGCATAATAACTATTTGTCTAATATAGACCCGGGGTAAGAAAAATCTTGAATATTGGAATATAAATAACGGATATATTTCTTCACACTAGATATCCAAAAAATAGTTAAAAGTATGACTTTTTATAGTTTTTTTATATTTAGACTGCATTAAATATCATGATATATACATATATAATGTATAGACAGGTGTATATATTTATATATGTATATAGTTTATAATTCAATTCAAAATCTGTGTAGTATTAGGACTGTGTTCGAAACAAAACAATAATAAAATAAATTACGACACCCAACGATACAACGCCGACTGTAAATTGGCTTAATATATATGTATATATTTTGTAAAAATTTAAAGCAAATTTGAATTTTAGAATTTTATAAAAAATATCTTTAAAAATTTATATTTTCATTTAAAACAAGTTAAACAATTATTTTTTACTTTTCGTTGCTATTATTTTTAAACAAAAAAAATTAAAGTATGTGTTTAATGTTTGGTATTTAGTACTTTGGTATTTTTAAAATGTTTGTTTATACAATAAGAGGAAATATTATTTTTTTTTATACATCAATTAAATTTTAATAACTTTTCCATATTTATATAAATTTTGTTGTGCTAACCATCTAAATAAAAATTTTATCAAATTTGGTACAATAGTTTGAAAATTTTAATAAAATTATATGAGAAAGTAAGGTAATTAATTTTATCATTTAATTTTCTAACATAGTAAATGAAAAAAAAAACATTAAATACCATTATTTTTAATATTACAAAAAATTATATTGAAATATTCATATGCATACTTTTGATTTTAATAGTTAAATAGAAAATGGGGGAGTATGTTCAGTACATTTTCTTTGAAATATATAAATTATTAATAAAATATACTTATTATTAAGTTTTTATTAAGGTATAAAAAAATAATAAAACTTTTTATCCTGCAAAGATTACCTAAAATGCTATTTAATACAACAACAGCGCTGTATTTAACAATAAGAGTTGCATTTATACAGTACAACCAACATTGAAGTATCAAAAAAGCGGAAACTTTTTTAACATTGGCTGCCCTGTTTAGGGCGTTTTTACATCACTAATGAAAAAAGACAACGTGGCTCCCTTCTTGCCGAGGTTAATCGTTCGCTGTCGAATAGCATCTCTTTCACTTTGTTCAGGTCTTTTGCCGGATTAGCATAGACTTTTGATTTCTCGGTCCAATTTATTGAAAAGTAAGTTTCAAGTAAAAATGTGTGAAAGTGCAAAAAAGATAAAAAAATTGGCAATTTAATAAACTATTAAAAAAAGTGAAGTAAACAAATAAAAATGCATTTGTTAAAAATAAAAGAAATTTATTAAATGTTTAAAGAACAGCGGCATTAAAAAAACAAGAATATGTGGAAAAAAGATGCAAAGTGCAGTGGAAATATTGTAAATCAGTCTTTGACAAAATGAATGGATTTTTTCAAAAGCGTTTCTTCAAAGCACGTGGCAATTTATAAAGAAAAAAAAAAAACACTTCAAATATTAAAAGCAAAACGACAAAAATGTGTTTTAATTTAATAATTAAAAAAGAAATTTTTTATAATATTAACTTTAAACGTTAAAGCCACGCCCACTTTGTGATTTTTTTGAAACATATTGCTGCCTTAAAAAGTTCATTTAACAATATGCTGATGAAATTAATTGAAAGAATATACCAGAACTAAGTATCTAGTGATTTAATAAGTTGGAAAAGCTATAAATTAAAAAACATTTTTAGAAGAACAAAATTTTCAAATGTATACATACATTTCTACAAAATGGCGTCATAGGTCAATTAAATAGTCGCAGTGTGGGAATTGAAAAAAAAAAACAAATGTATTTGTGTTTCTTTGTTTCAAAGTGAAAGAAAATAAAGTTTTTGATTTCGTTTTACTATTATAAAAGTCGTAAAGTTTCGCTTTTGCCTACTTGGCAACAGCCTGGTTCAAGATGCCTTGTAAATTTCTTCTTTCACTTGAGAACACGTTTTATATTTTCAAGATGGCGTCGGTTTTTTTTTTCTTTTTTCTTCATTGGTCGCATCGTGTTTCTAGGTGTCACGAAGAAAAATTAACGATCGTGTTTGCTATTTTACGAACAATGAAACGAACGCCATTTTTATAGCATTTTTTCTCTCGTGTTTTTAAAAGCCGGTACACATTTTTTTCTGTATACTATACTTCCGCTAAAGTAATTTCTTTGTGGATTCACATTTATAAATAAAAAAAAATAGGTCATTTATTTTTTATGGTAAAACGTCATGAAATATTTTATATTCTGTTGCCTGCACCCCACGTATTGGAAAATTAAAAAAAAATTCTTTGTAGTATTGAATTTCACAAGTTCTGGAAATTTCTTTCAATAATTTCAGCTTACTCATTACAATGACTAGTTGATGTGTTGGACCCCCCTTTGGTACCACCACCACCTCTTCTAAGTGTTTTATAACCTAAATTTTTTATTTGTTTCTCACTTGTAAAAAAAAATTGCTCAATTTTTTTAATTAATTTCAATTAGCAAATTTTCTTCATATATTTTTTTTACATGATGACCAATTTGTCTAGTTCTGCTACTGACTATACCAATTTATGAGGATAACCAAATACCAATTCACTGAAATAAAAAAAAACAATGAAGAAAATTTGTTAAATATTTTTTTTGAAAACTGGAAAAATTTTTTCTTTTATTAAAAATTGCATGTGTTTTCGTTTTCTTTTTTTAATTTTATACATTTATATTACAAACACATTCATAAAAATGTTTCCGATACATTTTTTAAAATTCCTCAACAGTTTTATTTTTGTAACCCCTTATGAAAAAAAAACGTGTTTTTTGCACACGTTTTTATCAAATCAACATTTTTGAGGTTATGTGTTCTGTTTTATGTTAACTCAACATAGCTTGATTTTGTTTTTATTGAACCACCCTACAAATACATTAAACAATAGAAATCAATAAAATTTTTCCAAAATTTAAAAGAAATATTAGTATCTAATTAAAAATCCCTTAATATTTATCCTATACCAAAATGCTAACAAATTTGTTTTTTTTTCCTACCATTTTTTTTTTCCATTTCATGTTATTTTTGTGTTTGCCACCAAATCAATCAAAAACAACCTGCTTGTTTCTACCCAAACAAAAATTACCTTCCACCATGTTATACACACTACCTCCTACACATTATCCACCAAAATCGAAAAAAACAGCTCTTAAACCAATACAGCCATGGGTAAGGAAAAGACTCATATTAACATTGTCGTCATTGGTCACGTCGATTCTGGCAAGTCCACCACCACCGGTCACTTGATCTACAAGTGCGGTGGTATCGACAAGCGTACCATTGAAAAGTTCGAAAAGGAAGCCCAAGAAATGGGTAAGGGTTCCTTCAAGTACGCCTGGGTTTTGGATAAATTGAAGGCCGAACGTGAACGTGGTATCACCATCGATATTGCTTTGTGGAAGTTTGAAACCTCCAAATACTATGTTACCATCATTGATGCTCCCGGTCACAGAGATTTCATCAAGAACATGATCACTGGTACCTCCCAAGCTGATTGTGCCGTCTTGATCGTTGCCGCCGGTACTGGTGAATTCGAAGCCGGTATCTCCAAGAACGGTCAAACCCGTGAACACGCCTTGTTGGCCTTCACCTTGGGTGTCAAACAATTGATTGTCGGTGTCAACAAGATGGATTCCTCTGAACCACCATACAGTGAGGCTCGTTATGAGGAAATCAAGAAGGAAGTCTCCTCTTACATCAAGAAGATCGGTTACAATCCCGCTGCTGTTGCCTTCGTCCCCATCTCCGGCTGGCACGGTGATAACATGTTGGAAGCTTCCACCAACATGCCCTGGTTCAAGGGATGGAAGATCGAACGTAAGGAGGGTAACGCTGACGGTAAGACCCTCATCGACGCTTTGGACGCTATCTTGCCCCCAACCCGTCCCACCGAGAAGCCCTTGCGTTTGCCCTTGCAGGATGTCTACAAAATCGGTGGTATCGGCACAGTACCCGTCGGTCGTGTCGAAACTGGTGTCTTGAAACCCGGTACCGTTGTCGTCTTCGCTCCCGCTAACATCACCACTGAAGTCAAGTCCGTTGAAATGCACCACGAAGCTCTCGTTGAAGCCGTTCCCGGTGACAACGTTGGTTTCAACGTAAAGAACGTCTCCGTCAAGGAATTGCGTCGTGGTTACGTCGCTGGTGACTCCAAGGCCAACCCCCCCAAGGGCGCCGCTGACTTCACCGCTCAAGTCATCGTCTTGAACCACCCTGGTCAAATCTCCAACGGTTACACTCCCGTTTTGGATTGTCACACCGCTCACATTGCTTGCAAATTCGCCGAAATCAAGGAGAAGGTCGATCGTCGTTCCGGTAAGACCACCGAAGATCAACCCAAATTCATCAAGTCTGGTGATGCTGCCATCGTCAACTTGGTCCCCTCCAAGCCTTTGTGCGTTGAAGCCTTCCAAGAATTCCCCCCATTGGGTCGTTTCGCTGTCCGTGATATGAGACAAACCGTCGCCGTCGGTGTCATCAAGAGCGTCAACTTCAAGGACCCCTCAAGCGGTAAGGTCACCAAGGCCGCCGAAAAAGCCACCAAGGGCAAGAAGTAGCTGCTTTACTCTAAAGAACAACAATTAACACAAAATCAATCAGTAAATTGCATCTTTTCCACTGAACCTCTACTACCAACAACCAGTAGCAGCAATATCAACATCAACAACAATTATAATAGACGTACCACATCTACTACTACCAACAACAATGTAAAGATGTTCCAGCATAAGCTAATTTTAACAGTTAAAGAAAAGTTTAACTGCTTTCATCGCAAGGAGTTTCGCAGGAAACGAATGCTGTTGTCCTCTCTTCTACTATTCTGAAGCAGAAGCAGAAATCATCGTGTCTCATCTAGCGCAGCGCGTTCTTTGAGTAGGATGCTCAGAACTTTTCATCCATTCTATTTTAACTAAGCACAACAGCTTCAAGCATTTAAGTTTGTTCACTTTTTTAATTTGTATTTAATTACTCCTATATAATTTAATTATTATTTGTAGTGATTACTTTTTTTTATAAATTATCTTATGTTGGAATCCATTCCATCTCTACTACTCGTAAATAAAACAAAACAAAAAATATAAAAAACAATTTACTACTTTTAACTTCTACATTTATAATTTAACTATAAAAAAAAACAAAGAAACCTTAAAGATCTTAAATATATGCACATATAAATATAAATGTGTTGAAAAAAACATTAAAAATTTAAATACATTTTTCACTATTTATACTTTTCTAAAAAAAAACAAAAAACATTTTATTGCATTGGAATTCATTAAAAAAAATTTAAATAGATGGAGAAGAGCAGCAGCAGTGAGCAGAAGAGTAGTAGGAAAGGAATTATTATTTTGCTTTCTAGTTGCTCTTTAGTTTTTTTTATTATTGTTTAGACCTTTTTTAAGTTTTGTTCCTTTTTTTGGCTTTTGGTTTCCTCTATTTTGCTTTATTTTGAGTTGTGTCTTTTAAACAGAATTTGCATTTATGCAATGGTTGGATAGCTGAACCATGTTCATCGATCCGATCCTCTACCACCATTTACGAGAGTACAAATATATATATATTCCCCCGAATGATTTACAGGAAAACTAAACAAACCAACAACAACAAAACTAAACTATACAAACAACTGAAGTACAAAACGCCGACATTTTATCTAATGTTTTTAAAAATTTTATTACATTTTTTAACACTCAACACGTTAATAACATAACATTTCAGCATAGATAGAAGCTAAAACAACACAACATACTACAGTTCACTATTTACAAATTTAAACAAAGAAAATAAACAGAATAAAATATAAAAAAACATGTATTTACTATTGAAACCGTGTCAATAAAGATGCAAAATGAAAATACTATAAAATTAACATTTTAATTTGTTTGAATTGCAGTTAAAAGGATATGGAAGAGACAGTATGGGTAAGCTTTTAAATGGATTGAATTTGGAGTTAAATAGATTTTGTAAACTTTTGCGTTCGAATCGAAATACACAGTAAACCACCATCTTTATATTTGCACTATGTATGTATGTATGTATGTATTTTTAGCTTTTAATGCGTTACTGAGCAGCTGCATCAGATGTGCAATACGATTGGAATGAAATTTTAGTATTTAATTTTCTGATAAAGCAAAGTACAGAATGTTTTAAGATTTCCTACAGTTGATTTTTGTGGATGACATAGGTTTCATCCTGGTTGTTGTAGCAGCCAAAACTTTACAATAATTTAGTTTAACGATTATGCTACTTCAACTGTATGTGTTCATAAATCAACTGAACAAAGAGAAATAGTCTTCCGGGTCGTCGTTTCCTCAAAAGGTTGTCTTCAACATCTGCCGCATTTTGACAAGAAATTTTCGAAACAAAGAAAAGTAGGGCGCCTTTTCCGGGTCATCGTTTCCCCAAAGCGTTGTCTACATTATCTGCCACATTTTGGCAAGAAATTTCCCATACAAGAGAGAAGTAGGGTCCGTTCCCCAAAAGGTTGTTTTCGTCATCTGCCACATTAATTTTGGCAAGAAATTTCTTCACGGATATGAAGCAGCCTTGTTGTCACTGATTACATCGCACCTTCTCTATGATAATTCCAAATATTTACAAACCTTAAGAATTGTATACCTATATCGCGTCTATTATATGCCGTTGTTGCAGTCTATAATCTTTGGAAACTCCAACATAGAGATGTTATACATATGAGGACATGGAAATTGTATAAATTATCGTATATATTTTGGAAAGGGATATAAATGGTAATGGCTTAGTTTGTATGGGCGCTAAGGTCAAGTGAGGCCCGATCATTACAAAAGTCGGCAGTGTCATTTAAATTTCTATAAAACTAAGTTTTACCGATTTTTTAGACGTAATTATTTGAGGGGTACGGTTGTATGGGGGCTAGGCGAAAGAATTGACCGATTTCAACCATTTTCAATAGTCAATCGTCCCTGGACTAAAAGAATGAATCAAATTGAAAATTGCGACTTGTAGAGTGCGCATAGGGTTTACATGGACACATAGACAGACGGATATAGCTCAATCGACTTAGAAAGTGATTGTAGCCAATTGGTGTACTTTAAGATTGGTGTTGGACCAATATTTTTGGGTGTTACAAACATTAGCACAAACGCATACTAAAGTAGTGTAGGGTATAAAAACTAAATAACAAATTTTTTGAGCGATTCAAGATAATATTTATAAGCTCAAATGTCTTCGTCCTTCGGTCAAGAGAAAAGAACTGCCAAATTATTTTAAAAAATGCTACCTGTAGCGTCGCTGAAACGATTAGTGTTCTTAAATGTGAATGTAAGACCAATATTTGTCTGTATTACAAACATCAACAGAAACGCATTATACCCTTACCCTTAAGTAAATATTTGCTTAAAAGTTCCATTTTTAACAAACTATACCCTATAATGGTGTAGGGTACAATTAGTCTAATTTTTAACAAGAAGTAAATATTTACTTAAAAGTGCCATTCTTTAACGATTCGATTTTATACTAAAAATTTATTTTTTTACTAAAAAATTATTTTTTTACCAAAATTTTATTTTTATCAAAAATTTGTTTTTTACAAAAAAATTAGATTTTTTACTAAAAGTTAGATTAAACAAGTAAGAGTGCTATATTCGGCTATGCCGAATCTGATATACCCTTCACCTTTGTTGTAGATGCACGAAAAAGTACCAAAAAGTTCCCTTTTATGGGTTCTCACCTAATTCTGACTCTACATAATTAATTTCATGTTTCTATGTTCAATATTATAGAAAATTCAAAAAGTACCTTTTGTAGAACGAAAAAGTATTGTTCTTGCCTAATCCGGGCTCTACATACTTAATTTCATGGTTCTAGGTTCAATATTATAGAAAATTCAAAAAGTACCTTTTGAAAAACGAAAAAGTACCAAAAAATCCCCTTTTATGGGTTCTCACCTAATCCGGGCTCTACATATTTAATTTCATGGTTCTAGGTTCAATATTATAGAAAATTCAAAAAGTACCTTTTGAAAAACGAAAAAGTACCAAAAAATCCCCTTTTATGAGTTCTCACCTAATCCGGGCTCTACATACTTAATTTCATGGTTCTAGGTTCAATATTATAGAAAATTCAAAAAGTACCTTTTGAAAAACGAAAAAGTACCAAAAAATCCCCTTTTATGGGTTCTCACCTAATCCGGGCTATACATATTTAATTTCATGGTTCTAGGTTCATTATTATAGAAAATTCAAAAAGTACCTTTTGAAAAACGAAAAAGTACCAAAAAATCCCCTTTTATGGGTTCTAACTTAAGCCAGACTCCACATACTTAATTTCATGTTTCTAGCCAATAACAAAACATTAGTGCTGCTCTCGCTCTGCTACTCTTGCTCTGCTGCTCTTGCTCTGCTTTGCTTTTATAAACAAATTACAATAACAATATTTACCGTATCGTTATGTATTTTGTTTTTGTTTTTTGCAGTTTCTGTCTGAGCATGAATAAAAAATCTAAATTTTATATGAAATTTTCAGAGGTTGTCTCGGTTTTTTGCTCATATCTCCGTTATTTATGGACCGATTTTGCTGATTTAGCGTTCTTGCCGGTCGTATGTCTCATAGAATTATGGAAGATTCGGATCTCGCAGATATCTGGGGTCTTCTAAAAACTGATTTCAACAAACATACAGACAGACAGACAGACGGACAGACAGACGGACATGGCTTAATCATCTCCGCTACCTATAAGGATCCAGAATATATATACTTTATAGGGTCGGAAAATTATATTATAGAAATTACAAATGGAATGACAAACTTATATATACCCTTCTCACGAAGGTGAAGGGTATAAAAACAGATTTTTGTAAAAAAAAATCTGTTTTTTCACCAAAAATTCAATTTTTGATGATTTCAAAATTCAAAATTTAAAAAATGTGTATTAAATTTTTCACTAAAACTTGGATTTCTTCAAATTTTTATCAAAAAATATATAATTTTTGCTAAAAATTTAAATTTTTATTTAATATTTGACTTTTAATAAAAATCCATCGTCCAAATACCGCAGACTTTAAACTTTCACTAAAACTTCGATTTCTCCAATTTTTTTTTTCAAAAAATATTGTTTTTATTAAAAATATTAAATTTTTTTTCAAAAAATATTATTTTTATTAAAAATTTAATTTTTTTTATATTCGACTTTTAATAAAATCCATCGTAGAATTACCGTAAACAATCTGGGCCGGAGTTACCTCATATGTGGAATTGTGTAAAATTTATCGCAATTTTTTTGTGGATGGTATTTGATATCGGATATTTGGGTTTTGAATACAAAAGTTTATTCGATCATATGTGCCGTAGTAAGGAGTCGATTTTTCACCGATTCTAAGGACAAATAAAGCGCTCGTGTAAAAAGTATCATTGTTAGTAGAATATTCCCTAGGAAAGCTTATTGTATAACGTGTGAGACAATTCGACCCCAAAGTTTTTACTTAATATATACAATTTTATAAAATTTTGACTTTCCACTAGTAAAAAAACACTCACATATAAAGTTTTAAAACGTTTTATTTAAAAAATATAATTTCAATATAATTTTCAATTGCTATGATGTTTTAAAATATAGAAAATTGTTACATTATTATTAAACAATATTAAAATTTTACTGTGTATTTAAGTAAATTAATTAAATTTGAATACAAAAATATAAAGAAGAAATAAACAAATTATAAAATAAACTAAAAAAATAAACAATTAAACTGAGTAGTACATTATGTACGCATCTGTTTCTTTTAAACAAAAATAATAATAATAATATTTTATAAAACTCTATCTAATTATGTATTTCTTTTCACTGGCAGTGGTTGAGATGACGCTGTTGTAGCATCTGGTAATGGATACATGTATTTTTGTATCTTCATCAATTGCATTTGTGTTATACTATCTAAAACCCAATATGGAGTTAAATAGAATTTATCCTCTAACGTTCTATTGGCATCACCTATAATGTAACGAGCCTTTTGACGGGCATTAACAACACGACCACCGCATAACTTTATTAATTCACACATATTTTCCTTGCTAATCGGACAACATTGTGAGGATATATAGAAGGCACCGAATTTATGAAAAAGATCACATTTATAGTTGTTACCGAAAGCTTGACGTTCTGAGCGACAAATCTGCAAAGGGTTTAAAAGTTAATTAAGAATTTTTTATTTATTTACATTTTTTATTCTTTCCCTCCAATATTTACCTCTATGCCTCTGGAGAAATCTTTTAGTTCATGTGGTTCTTCTGCTAACCAATGTCCGGCCTTAAGTGAATCTAAAATCCATGAATATTCCAAAATCCATAGACCACGTGTTAAGGCTCTTAATAGATTTAAAGTTCTTCTTGGCTCTAAACTAACTAGATGAGTAGTGGTATCAGTTACCGTACTTTCAAGGCTAAAAACACCCAGTTTGTTAATGGCCTTGAAGATGTTGGGAAAAAATAAAGAAAGAATGAACAATAAATTAATAAGAAATATTGAATTTATGAATATGATTAACATATATAAACATAAATTAAAGGAATAATGTTGTGGCTGTTTATTGTAAGTTTTGTAATAAATTTTATTTGTTTTTACAATTAGATAGAAAAAAATATGATGTAAAGTCTATAATAAACTTAAAATTTAACTGCTGTTAAAGCAAATATCGAACAATAGCAATAAAAATAAAATTTATTAAAAAATAATGTATACTTTTAGGCACGCAAATAATTAGTAATGCAAGCAAATTAACTTTTACGATTAATTTTAACTTTTTGATATTGAAAAATACACAACACAACCCCCTCATAACAGACATGTTTGTCACTTTGTATAACTTTTTAACTTTTGATAAGTTGTCTTTAAAGTATTCAGTGGATTAGCCAATAGACTAGTCTATAATTTAATCTGAATTCTATTCTCTTGTGTAGTCTATAGTGTAGTTAAGTTTATAGTATACTCTATATTTTGGTCTAGTCTATAGCCTAGTTTATAATCTATTTTATAGTGCAGTAATATATTTTTTAGTCTATTGACTAGTGAGTGGTATAAATAGTAGTCTATTCCATAGTGTAGTCTATGGTCTAGTAGAAAGATATATTTTATAGTCTAGTCTATAGCATAGTTTAGTCTACAGTCTAGTATATAGTCTAGTCTATGGTCTAGTTTTTAGTCTTGTCTATAGACTAGTGGATTTTCTAGTCAATAGTCCAGTCTATAGCTTAGCCAATAGTATACCCTATAGTCTAGTTTGTAGTTTTTGCAGTAGACTCTACAGTCTAGTCTATAGCCTGGCTTATAGTCTAGTCTTTAGTCTAATCTATAGTGTAGTCTATAGTCTGGTCTAAAGTCTAGTCTATAGTCTCGTCTATTGTCTAGTATATAGTCTTGTCTATAGTCTAGTCTAAAGTCTAGTCTATAGTCTCGTCTATAGTCTAAAGTCTAGCCTATAGTCTCGTCTAAAACCTAGTCTATAGTCTAGCCTAAAGTCGAATCTATAGTTTCGTCTATAGTCTCGTCTATAGCCTAGTCTATAGTCTAACCTATAGCTATAGTTTAGTCTATAGTCTAGTCTAAAGTCTAATCTATAGTCTAGTCTATAGTCTAGTCTATAGTCTAGTCTATAGTCTCGTTTACAGTCTCGTCTATAGTCCAGTCTATAGTCTTGTTTATAGTATAGTCTATAGTCTCGTTTATAGTCTAGTTTATAGTCTCGTCTATAGAGACTATAGACTAGACTATAATCTCGTCTATAGTCTAGTCTATAGTCAGTCTATAGATTAGTTTATAGTCTAGTCTATATTCTAGTCTATAGTATAGTCTAGTCTATAATATAGACTATATTCTAGCCTATGGTCTAGTCTATAGTCTAGTCTATAGTCCAGTTTATATTCTAGTCTATAGTATAGTGTATAGTCTGGTCTATGGTATAGCCTATACTCTAGTGCATTTTCTAGTTTATTATATAGTCTAGACTATAATCTCTATAGTCTAATCCATATTCTAATCTATAGTCTATTATGTAGTCTTGTATATAGTTTAGTCTCTTCCATAGTCTAGGTAGGTCAAGTCTATTGTCTAGTTTATAGTCTATTCTATAGTTTAGTATATTCTCTAGTCTGTAGTCTAATCTAAGGTAGTCTATATTCTAATCTATAGTTTAGGTTATATTATAGTCTATAGTCTAGTGCATATTCTAGTCTACAGTCTTGTCTATAGCCTGGCTTATAGTCTAGTCTAAAGTCCAGTCTAAATTCTACTCTAAAGTCTAGTCTATAATCTAATCTGTAGTCTATTCTGTAGTCTGGTCTATAGTTTAGTATTAGTATATTCCATAATCTAGGTTAAAGTATATGATCTATTCTAAATTCTAGTGTATGGTATATTCTATAGTATAGTCTATTCTATAGTATAGTTTATGTTGTAGTATTTAGTCTGGTCTATAGTCATCTGGCCACATATATACGTGACCGATTACAATCTTCGATTCGATGTGGAACAAAAAATCTGGTTTATTTTTATAAAAAATTTTAAAAATTATGCCAGGGCACACTTAGAAAGGTGACTGCATCACTACAACAATACAAAACAACATGAAAACAATAACAACTTTTGACATTATGCATATTCTACACAAAAAAATAGAAAATAATCAGCTGCTTTGTTGCAGTCACCTTACTTTATTATGCCATGAATTATGCTTTTGTTAAAGTTCATTGTAAAAGTTTAATAAAAAGAAAATAATTTCAACACCAAAATATCTTGTAAATATTTTATTGAAAGAAGAAAAAAAAGCTCAAAAAATGTACATTCTACATATGAGATAAACAAATGAATAAATGAAATGAATTCTTTATAAATTTGTATTTTTTTATTCAAAATTATTAAGCTTAAACAATAAAAAAAAAATTATTTCAATCAATATGGAAAATGGTTTCAAATTCATAAAATTTTATATAAAAAAGGAAATTTTTTTTTTTAAACTTTTTAATACAATTATGAAGTAAGAACCTAAAAAAAGTTTTTTTCTTTTGAATAGAACAATAATATTTGAAACAATAACTAATAAAAGAAAATGAAAATAAAATTGAAAATAAAAAAAACAACTTAATTAAATTGCAAATTAAACAAATTAACTTCAACTAGAATTCAAAAGTGAACAAAATATAATAGCAATAAACAAAACTATTTATGTACATATTTTTAACTAGAGTGATATAGTTATAGTAAGAATATTGTTGAATATTAAGGGGGTATTTGTTTAGTGTAGGTTTGTAATTAATATTAAAACATAATTATGTTTTGTATATGTGTAATAAATTTAGCTAGGAACTGTTTAAGGAGTAACATGCTCTAGTGTTTATTAGGTGTAGGAGTTGTAGTACCAACCTCACGTATGACATCGATTTGTTGTTGATGCATATTTGTATAAACTAAAACGGGTTGTTTTTTAGTTTTAACAGATTCCTGACTGCTTGACGATGAGGCATCTTCCTTGTTGGTTTTCATATTTTTGATTTGTTCAAAATCTAAAGTACTACGTCGTTTGCGGGCATTGGGTGTACGTTCTAAGCTGGCAGTTGATTCTTTAAGCTTAACACTTGTGGTAGGTTGTGGTTGTGATATGGGCATTAAGGTTCTACGACGTTTGGTAACAGAATTTGTGTTGGCAGTTTTGTTTGCTAATGTTTCCGATTCCTTAGCTGTTTCATTAGCAACTGCCGGTGGTGGTGTAACCAACATTTCAGGCATAAACAGTTTACGTTTCTTTTTCAAGGTATTTGTCTCGGGAGTGCTTACGCTAGTCAAGCCATCATTACTATTTGTACATTCATTTAAAGTCTCAATTGAAGAATTATTAGTTTTACGTATATCTAAAGGAGTAGAAACGGCCACTTCGGCTGAAGGTGTGGGAGGAGCTAGCGAACGTCTGGCAGATTGATTAATACATTGCAAACGTTGTGTTATTATATCCATGGACACATCGAACAATGTACGTCTTTTATTGGTGGGCTGTCGCGTAGAACTAAATATCAATGGCGTGGCACACTGTTCGGTCTCTTCCAATAGTTTACCAGTTGTGGCATCAGCCGGTGGTGTTGCCACCAATTTGCTTCTATTGCCACTATCCTCCAAAAGAGTAGAGCTAGCTACTTTACCCGTTTGGAAGTTAGTGGGTGTTATACAAATGCTGCTGCCTGCAGTAACATTGGGACTAGAGACTGTGGCGTTGATCGTTTGTGCTCCATATAAAGTTCTACGTCTACTTATAGTTTTATCCGCTTTGGTTGTGGGTGGTGTTTTCATTTCCACTTCGTTGTTTAATTCCAAAATTTTACTATTTACTAGAGGAGTTCTTTTGTCCGGTGTATTTGTTGAGTCCATTGCTTCCTTAATTTCAGTTTGTTCTAAAGATTTAAGATTTAAACAAGTTCTACGCCTGGTGGAAACATTGCTCAATACTTTGTCTACCACTTCATTTATTTCCGAAGTTTCCATTGTTTTGTGGGCATATAAAGTGCGTCGACGTGTTGTTTTTGTACTGTTTATCTCTATATCTTTGTGTGTTTCATTTTGCAGTAATTCGGTTTGCTCCATTGTCTTGGCCGCATACAATGTTCGTCGCTTTGTAACAGATTTGGTTTGTTCTACTGGTTCCTTTTCCATTTCGTTAGTTTCCTCCAATATGGGTTCTATGTTATTAATTTTATTAGGAGTTTCGCTTATCGCCATTGACGTTGACATGTTTTTGGGTGTGTGTATTGAACTACGACGTCTTGTAGATTTGTTGGGTGTAGCCGTTATAGCCATTGTCACCAAAGAATTAGTTGTTGCTTCTATTTCATGGTTTGACATTAGACTATGTCTTCTAGTTCGCCCTCGTCCCTTGGGTAGGGGTGACGACTCCTCCATAACGCAATTAATGTCTACGGTAGATTTTTGCTGCATCACTACACTATTACTTCTACGCCTTGTAGTAACATTGGCACTAAAACTTGCCTCAACTGTATCACCCGGTAGGAAATTTAAAGTCTTCTTTACTCCCATTCTTATGTTAGAGGAATTGTCATCATTTTCCTCGAGTTTCTTTTCATTGTTGTTTTCTATGTTATTATTATTATTTTCTTTAGAGGATGCTGTTTTCTTTTTCAGTTCCGTTAAGGGTGTATAACATTCGGAATGAATGCGATTTAGTAATTGTGTTGCTGGTGATTCTGGCATTGGTGTGATGTCGCCACCTCCATTTACTTTGGAAGTAGATGTTGGTGTTGCTCTTTCCAATTTCTTAAAGAATTGGCTTATATCAGTCTTCTTTTTGTTTGTTGAACTAGTTGGTGTGCCACCGATAAGTGTGGATGTTTTCTTGAGATTTCCAGTCTTTTGGTTGGGTGTGGTGTCTTTAGGAGTGCCACCGCCACCAGCTTTAGCACGTATTCGCTTATTGCACTCGGAGTCTGGTTGCATAGATTTGACGCGCTGAAATTATAAAGGAAAAAATTGGAATTATACTATAGTGTTTAAGGCAATAAAAAGCTTTAAAAGGTTCAAACTTTCAAAGTACCTTTTAAATGTTATAAAGTTCCTTTAAGAGAAGGTAAAAACTAAATTAATTCAACATATCTAATCTCATAAAATATACATATATTTATATAAATATATATAAATCCCTAAAAGTATAGTGTCAAGTCATCTTAATTCAAAGAATAGATATTTAAAACAATTAAAATATAGAGTGTATCCAACTGATGCAATGTTTACACTGACACTACGTGCTCAATTAATCGTTACGTTTGTTTTAGTATTGCGTTTCGTATTTGTTTACTTTGATGACGCTAGCGTATAATAAGTAGAATAACTACTCTCTCTCTATCTCTCTAAAATTATTCAAATATTTTAGTATACACTTGAAAAATATTTTAAAAATCCCTTTTTGTCTGAGATAAAATATTTTTGTTGTTGGGAAATGATTTATTTTACAAAGAAATTATTAACTGAATACATTTAGCAAATGTATGTAGAGACAAAATTAAGCAATTAAATCATAAATGATGCTTATAAAATAAAGAAATCAGCTTAGTGAGTAGTAAACTGTTTATGTTTTGAATCTGCTAGTATTTTGAAGGATTTTTGAGGTGCCAGAATAAGTCATTGTTATA
>NC_060954.1:57519503-57521818 GCF_022045245.1 Lucilia cuprina
TAGAACTGAACTAGAACTGAACTAGAACTGAACTAGAACTGAACTAGAACTGAACAAGAACTGAACTAGAACTGAACTAGAACTGAACTAAAACTGAACTAGAACTGATTTATGACTGAAATATTACTGAACTTAAACCAAACTAGAACTAAAAGAGAATTTTTTTAAAAAGACAGACAGTTGACAACTTTAATTAATTATTAAAAAACCCGATATGAAACAATTTTATCAAGCATTTTTAAACGGAAAAGAGAATTAAAAGTTTTATTAAACAGAAAAGTAACAATATAATTTACATATTTTCGAAACATAGTTGCAATAAATGTAGAAAACGTGCAAGTAAAATGCAAAATACCGGTAATTGTTAGAAAGAAAACTTAAAGAGATAAAATATAAATATTCTTGAATAATTACTACAGTAAATGAGTTGGTTGTTTTATATTTGTACAATATTTTAATTTAAATGAAATAACTAAACTTCATTTTGATTGCGGAATTATTTTTTAAACTAAATAATTTAAATTTGATTTGCAACTCTATCACTTTACTTTCATTTTTTAATTGAGAAAAAGGTTATCAATTAAGATCATGCAATTTAAAATTGATAAAATTGTAAACAATTGCAATTAAAGCGAAAAACAACGTCATTGCCCTTAAAATATATTTACTTAAAGAAATATAAACGACAATCTATAATAATTTATCTCAAATTATAATTATTCTGTTTTTATTATAAAAAAATAAACAAAACTGATGAAATTTTACATATTTAATAAATAGTGACGTTTCTATGTGGTCACTTAGTTGAGAAGGGAAATGCGATAATATTGTTTATGCCGGACATATTCTCGTTCTTTCTCTTTTTCACTTCATTCTATATTTAAATCTTTCTATGCTATTTTTACGCCCTTTGACTACATTGTCAAAGGGAGCAAGCCAGGCAGCCAGCAACAACATCAGTACCTTTTTTAAAGCATTATTTTCAATAACTTGTTTAATGCCAGTTGACTTTATGTACTTAGCTTTTTTTTCTTTTTTGTTCAATATTTACCTTAAATGTGTTGACTGGAAGCAGATGAAATTGCCACGTTCCTAATCTTGATAATATTTAGTCAAATTTGTTGACTAAACACCATAAATAATGAATGAGATAATAACGAGTGTATGATCTCAATGTGAAAAACAATGTTTATATTTTTTTAATATAGAAGACGACACCACTTTACAGCAGCAATAATAACAATTAAAAGAAGAGAAACGACTCCCACTTGGCTGCGCAACAAAATAAATGTTTTCTTTTTTCTTCAATACAATTTACAAAACCATCTGCTTTTCTTTCATTTAAAACAAAATATTTATTATTTTTGTTTAAGTTAATAACGCCCTTTTGACTTGATTTCTTAATGTATATATTTGTTTTGTTATTAAACACAAAATATTTAATTTATTATTAATATTTTTCGTTATTGTTTTTATTTAGTAGTTTTGTATTTTATACACCACGAATTCTTTATACTTGTCTCATCTTTTTATTCTTTTCTGACTTCGTCACGATTTACTAAATTATGAAAAAAACGCTTTTTATGGCAGTAAATTGAATGATTCTTTTATTTTTATTATTTATTTGTAAATTTCGTTAATACCACCACCGTTTAACCATTCACTCCACAACCAATTCTCTACTCAACTAACTAACGACGACATTGAATTGTTAATACTGTCAGAAGTTTCGCTTTGCTTGTCTTGCTCTTTTATACGTTAATTTTCAGTTGAGTTTTACTTTTAATTTATGTTCTTTTTATTTCTATTTATTTTACTCTCTTATTCACTTGTTTTAATAGTATTTTATTTCTATATATGCTTTCCCATCCAAAATATACTCTGAGGGCATTTTGTTTGTTTGTTATCATCATAACGTATCTGCAGCTGCCACTTCTCTTAGCTTTTGTATTTTAAAGTTTTCTTTTTTCAAAACAGCGTTACCAGATTTTGGGGTTGTGAGATAAGATGTTGAGGAGTTTTTTGTAAAACTAAAGTGGAATTTAAAACTGTCTAGAACAGAACTAAAACTAGAATAGAACTAGAACAGAACAACAATAGAATTAGAACAGAACTAAAACTAGAATTGAACTAGGACAGAACTAGAACTGAACTAGAACAGAACTAGAACAGAACTAGAACAGAACTAGAACAGAACTAGAACAGATCTAGAACAGAACTAGAACAGAGCTAGAACAGAACTAGAACAGAACTAGAACAGAACTAGAACTAGAACAGAACTAGAACAGAACTAGAACAGAACTAGAACAGAACTA